>NC_140586.1:650180069-650344611 GCF_964204655.1 Triturus cristatus
ATCCTGTAGAGCTTCCGGGTCCATCACAGGTGACGATGGGGCAAGACACGGCCCAAGGAGTAACGACTCGACTACCTCCGTTCTTGCCTTACTGGAGCACCACTCCGGAACACTGCTCTTCACTAAGCAGGTACGTCGGTGTAAACACAATATCCGACAGCGTTGTACCTCCCCTCGCATGACAGGAATTCTTGACACTAAGTTCATTCTTAGACGTTGTAAGGGGAAGCAAAGCATAAAAGAGTATATGGTCTGGGAGTCTGTCATTACGAACTCCACAGCACGGTAATGGCTTTACTGAATTCTGGGAAGTTTGGTAGCAAACTTCTCAGCATAATAAATCCACACTGATGCCAGTGTGGGATTTATTATACAATGCATTTAGAGGGCATCTTAGAGATCCCACTGAAAAACGACCAGCCTCTGGTGGGTTTCCTGACTGGTATACACCAACCTGCCACCACTAGACATGTTTCTGGACCCCTTGGGTGGGAGCCTTCACTCCCTGGGCTCTGTAACAAAGGCCTTTCCTGGGCTAAGGTGTTCACACCTCCCCCAGGTCAGGAAGAGCCATATGTGGCAGGGGAGCTTCAAATGCTTTGCTGCCTTTGTAACATGACCCCCAGCCTCTCCTGCTATCAGGAGCTGGCCCCCTTCCTGTCTCATCCCCATTTCAACAAAAAACATTAGAGCAGCCCAGATTGTCTGACCACCTCTGCCAACCCCATCCCTCAGGTGGGGATGAAAGGTGAAGCCCACTCTTCAGTGCCTGCAAATCAGGATTAGGGATGTGCCCACTCCCCCACGTGGGATGAGCACCCCAAGGACGTAGTCACCCTAAGGTCAGTAGCCCATTGGCTACTGACCTCGAGATCCCTAAAACACCCCCCAAATATCGTATTTAGGGGGCAGCCCTGAACCAATAAGACAGATTCTCGTAACCTACGAAGAAGGATGAAAGAAGACACCCAGCAAAGGAGACTGCAGAGAACTGACTTGGCCCCAGCCCTACCAGCCCATCTGTAGTCTGAAAAATCCTGCACCAAAAATCACCTTGACCTGCAGCCAACGACCACCAGAACCCTGGGAGGACGGACTGCCTTCAACAAAGACTATCTCCTGTGAACAGCAGTTCTGCTCAAAAGAATCACCAAAGAAAAACTCTGAGCCTGTTGAGGACAAAGATACCAAACGCCTGGAAACACCACTGCACCAGACGCCTACAGCCGGAGTTCGAGCAGCCCACCGGTCCCAGCAAGGTCCCCCAGCACTCCAGAGTCCTAGTCCACCATGGGTTGACCCCTCCAGGACTCCCCGACGTCATTTGCAGCCACTGCATGGAAATCCCCTGCAACCCCCCCAACCACGAGTGGCCTGGTAAGGTGAAATCTGACCTCAAAAGAGACCCCTGCATCCAGCCATCCAGCCACCCTGCGCACTGGAAAAGAGGACCTGAGGTGCCCCTACGTCCCGAGCCCCCCATCCTGCCTGCCCAGTTGTTGGTTCCTCCCGGAACACTTCCTGGACTGAGACTGCAGCCAATATCCAAGACCGGCAACTCCCATTGAAAACAGGGCACCAGACACCAAATCAGCACCCTGCACCCAGCCGCCCCTGTGCCGCAGTGAGTGCACCTTGTGTGCTAACTTGGATACCCCCTTTGACCTGAACTAAACCCTAGGAGCTTTGCACCCACATCCAAGTGGCATGGTGGTGAGCAGGTACCAATAGGAGGCCCCCTATCCCCCACTGGATAGCATTGGTTATTGACACCCTCTTGCGCGACGTCGCCTTCTTCACAGAAACCTGGACCAACACCACCTCGGCCCCGACAGCCACTGCCATTCCCCGATGGCTACAAGATCAACACCGTCGTCTCCACCAGTTTTCAACTGCCCGCGCATCCTCTGCAAGACTTTCAAATGGACCCCCCCCCCCCCCCCGATTGCAGAAGGAACGTCACCCACGCGCTCATAACCAGCAGACTGGACTATGGCAACCCCCTATACGCTGGAATCAACAGAATCCCTCTACGCAAACTCCAAACCATCCAGAACACCGCAGCCAGACTGGTCACAAGCACATGACCCAACACCTATGAGACCTCCAGTGGCTACCCATCGAGAAGAGGGTCACCCTCAAGCTCCTCACCCACACCTACAGATCCCTCAACAACATCGGACCAAATACTTCAACGAGAGAGTCTCCTTCCACCTACCCAAGAGGAAGAAAACAAGTTACTTACCTGTAACTTTGGTTCCCCAGTATTGGTAACTTTCATAGATTCTCATGCTTTGTATCATTCCCCGTCGTCGGAATGGGAGCCTCGGTAAGTAAAAAATATCATAACCATAGAAACAAAAGAGAAAATAGGCTTAGGCCTCATCTCATTTTGTAGCACATCACCCTCTTTGTGTAAAAGAGCCCAAACTTTTGCCAGGACCAATCAGCACAGCCTCACCCTTTGGAACCTTCCTGAGAGAGCTCAGAGCCTCAGATTTTCGTAGCCGTTGTGCAAACAGCCACTACCTCAGTAAACAGGCAGAGCTTTCCCAGGGGAGGTGGGTGGGCGCATGAGAATCTATGAAAGTTACCAATACTGGGGAACCAAAGTTACAGGTAAGTAACTTGTTTTCTTACCCCAGTATTGGAACTTTCATAGATTCTCATGCTTTGTATCAGAATAGCTAGCAGTAAATCACAAAAGCACATTTTGGTAGAGACTTGGCCTTATATAACCATCTCAATTTACAGTAAAAACTAGTACATGGTAATCAAGAAAAAACAATCATCACTGAACCAAATGTGCTTACCAAGATGGAGGGATTGTAGGGAAAGCTCACCTCTCAATGAAAAAGATTCCTGAGGACTGCTTGACCAACAGCAGCGTCATCTCGTCCCACCGACTCCAGGCAGTAGTGTTTCATGAAGGTGTGTACACTGCTCCACGTTGCTGCCCTGCAAATGTCTTTGATAGCAACTCCAGCAAAAAGAGCCACTGAATACGCCATCGCTCTTGTAGAATGAGCACGGGACCTTCTGTCCAAAGGTTTGCCCGCAGCCTGATGACAGAATTGAATTGCACTGGAGATCCAGCGGGAAATGCCACTCTTAGCGAGAGGCAATCCCTTCCGTGGTGCACTGTAGGAAATAAATAACTGTGTAGACTTCCTGAAAGATTGTGTGCGCTCGAGATAGAATTTCAGACATCTCTGGACATCCAAAGAATGCAATGTTCGTTCCGCCTGGGTAGAAGGACGTGGAAAAAAGGAATTCAAAATCAAGGGTTCATTCAGATGAAAATCCAAAGGCACCTTCGGGATGAATTTTGGGTTGGTTCTCAATATTAGCACATCCTTTTTGAACTGAAGAAATGGCTCCACTATGGACAGAGCCTGGAGTTCACTAACCCTCCTAGCCGATGTCAACGCTAAGAGGAGGGCTAGCTTCCAAGAGAGGAACTTCAAGTCCGCCCTGTGAATTGGCTCAAAGGGAGCTTTCATGAGCTGAGCCAGTACTAGGTTGAGTTGCCAGATCGGTGGAGGTGCTCGGACCGGAGGATACATCCGAAACAACCCTTTAAGGAACTGTTTTACAGTCCTCGCAGACCATAGAGATGGCCCCGATGCCTTTCGTCGAAAACGCGATATGGCAGCCAGATGTACCTTGACAGAAGAGTGCGCCAGACCCGATTTAGCCAGCGACAGGATGTAAGGTAAAACCTGATGTGGCAGGGATTTATAAGGATGGAGTTTATTCCTCTGGCACCACAGACAAAACCTCTTCCATTTTGCCCTGTATGTCTTATTAGTGCTTGGCGCCCGCGCCTGAGACAAAACATCCCTGCACTCCCTGGAGAGATTCAGATGACGGAATTCTCTGTATTCAGGAGCCACGCTGTCAAGTGTAGTGACTTTGGATCCGGATGGAGCACCTGTCCCTGATCCCGCGACAACAGAGATGGAATCAGCGGCAAGCGAATTGGGCGATCCTGGGAGAGAAGCAGGAGTTCCGTGAACCAGAACTGCCGGGCCCACGCTGGAGCAATGAGAATCATCTTGCACGGTTCCGCCTTGACCTTCCTGAGAACTCGAGGAATGAGGGGAATGGGAGGAAAAGCGTAGCAAAATGCGCCGAACCAAGCAATCGAAAGGGCATTCCCCAGAGATCCTCGATGGGGAACCTTGCTTGCGTAAAACCGACATTTGGCGTTCTCCGGGGACGCAAAGAGGTCTATGGTCGGAGTACCCCATACCTCGAACACTCCCTCCAGCGTGGCTTGGTCTAATTCCCACTCGTGAGTCACTTCCGTCTGACGACTCGGAGCATCCGCCGTGATGTTGAGGCATCCTGCTAGGTGCTCGACTTGTAGGTTGATCTTGTGAGAAATTGCAAAATCCCAGATCGTCTGAGCTTCCTTGGACAGAGTTCGCGATCTTGTTCCCCCTTGCTTGTTGATGTAGTGCATGGCCGTCGTATTGTCCGTCCGGACCAGCACTGCATGATTCTGAATTCTGGGAAGGAACGCCAGCAAGGCTAAGCGAATGGCCATCAGCTCCAAGAGGTTGATGTGGTTTAGGCTCTGAGCTGGACTCCAGTGACCGCTGATTTGAAGCTCCTGGAGTACCGCTCCCCAGCCTTCTAAGGAGGCATCTGTGGTCACCACCATAGGAGACGGTGGAGTCCGGAATGTTAATCCTACTGCGATGTTCTCCTTTACCAGCCACCACTCGCAGGCCTTGCGCATACCTGGTGTTACCCACACCTTGTCGTTGGAATGACCCTTCTGCCTGGCGCCATTGTTTGTCTAACTCCTCCTGCAGAGGACGCATATGCAGCCTGCAATGCGGTATTAATGGTATGCAGGATGATATCGATCCAAGTAAGGACTTGTACAGGAGAACCGACAAATATTTCCTCTGCAGCACTTGACGAGCAGAGGTGATCAGCTTGCGATGACGCTACTCCGACGGACAAGCGGTGCATAGTGTCGTGTCCAGAATAGCTCCAGGGAACCTTTGTGACCTGGAGGGTATCAGCACCGACTTGGACCTGTTGAGCTGAAGACCCAAGTGGGCGAACAACTGAATGCAAGTTGAAACGGCTTGAGAAGTTGCCTTGAGCGATGGAGCCTTGACGAGCCAGTCGTTCAAGTATGGGAACACTTCTAGGGATTGCTTTCTGAGAAAAGCAGCGACTGGTGCCAGCATCTTCGTGAATATCCGAGGTGCAGACCGAAGGCCAAACGGAAGCACTTTGAACTGGACAATGGCCCTTGCCTACTGTGAAGCGTAGATATTGTCTGTGAGCTGGGTGGATTGGAACGTGGAAGTACGCATCCTCTAAATCCAGTTACGCCAAAAAATCGCCCGGATTCAGTAGACGGAGAATATCCTGGAGAGTGACCATCCTGAAGGAGAGCTTGATGAGATAGGTGTTGAGCTCCCTTAGGTCTAGTATAGGACGCCACGTATCTGCCGTCTTCCGAACCAGGAAGAACCTGGAATAGAAACCCCTGCCCCTCTGTGAAAGAGGCACCGGTTCTATTGCCCCCTTGATGAATAGTTGGTGGGCTTCGAGACGTAACAGTCGGAGATGTTTTGAGGGACGGGCGTCCGGAGCTCTCGTTAGAGGAAGATCTTGGAATTCCAACGTATGGCCACTCTGAACAATATTCAAAACCCACCGGTCCGATGTTATAAGGACCCAGCTGTCCAGACAATAGGAAATCCTGCCCCCAACCGGTGTCTTTGGTAGGGGAGGAACAGTAGTCAGAGCCAGGAGGCCGCTATTGCCTCTTGGCATTGCCTCGTCCCTGACGATCCTGACGTCCTCTCTGGGACTGACGAGAGAAAGACGCCGATTGACCTTGGCGTTGGTTCGAGTACTGAGCCTTGTATGATTGTCCTGACTGCGTTGAATACTGACGCTGGTTGCCTCTGTAAGAAGTGAACCCTCTTCCACGAGCTCCTCTGAATGGAACCTTCCGATAATTTAAGGATCCCAAGGACTTTGCTGTGTCCGTGTCCTTCTTGATGCTCTGCAGGGCCTCATCGACATGCTTGCCAAAAAGCATTTCCCCGTCAAATGGAAGGTCCAGGATCTTATTTTGGACCTCCTGACGGAACCAGGTTGCCCTTAACCAGCCTTGACGGCGCAAGACCGCTGACCCTGCCAAAGCCCTGAAAGCGGTAGAGGCTATGTCCATAGCACAGTCAATGATCTCAGAGGAACATCTCTCTCCTTCCATGAGGACTTGCTTGGTCTCCTCCTGATTAGAGTCTGGTAGTAGATCAATAAACGGCTCCATGTCGCACCACATTTGGCGGTCGTACCTGCCTAGAATGGCTAATGAATTTGCTGCCCGAACCAACAAACTGGCCATGGTGGAAAATCTCTTCCCTACATTGTCCAGCCGCCTGCCATCCTTATCCGGAGGCGTAGTCAAAGGTGTTGAAGGATTCTTGGACTTGCTCTGTGCGGCCTGATATATCACAGAGTCAGGCTTTGGTTGTCCAAGAAGACATGCAGGACTGCCCTCAGGGGCCTTGTATTTCTTCTCCAGCCGGAGAAGAACTGGGATGACAGTGGCCGGGTTCTGCATAATCTTGATTCCCTCATCCCACACATGCTCAATGATGGGAATCGACCTGACGGACTTTTTGTATTGTGCCTTAAAATCATATAGAAGACAGTCCGACTGTTCCACTGTGAGAGGCAGACCAAATCTTTTGGATGCACGCGCCATAAGATTATGGAACCCCCCAATATCTGCCGGAGGCGACACGTTCGTGTCCCGCCCTGTAGCATCCGGATCTTGCATTCCAGTATCATCAAGATCCACATCCGGATCCCCTGGATCAGTTAGTGGGACCACGTGCACCTCATCCTCTTCATCTGTATCAACATCCTGTGTATCTGCATTGGTAGGTTACGGATACGAAGTCTGAGGAACCACTACTGGTACCACCACTGGTGAGGTACGTGGTATATTTTTAGGGGGAGGTGGCAAGTCCACTGACGGCCCTCGCGGAACCACTGATGTAGATGGATGCACTGGTTGAACGTCAGGGTGTGATGGAAATCGAGCTCTGTAGTCCTGCAACATCATCTGCAAGTCCGTAACCAGAGCAACTAGCATAGCTATCATGTCCTGTCTCAAAGTGCAGGACGTACTTCCTGCTGAACATATTGTTGTTCCTCCTGCTCATCTTGTTCATAATAATCCTCAGTATTAGTCTCTTGCTGCTTTACATGCAGATCTGAGGGACCGTAGGCATCCCCATACTGCTCAACCTCATCCTCCGTCTCATCTAGCAGCATAGATGGTGGTAAAGGCGTAACCCGCCTAGGTGATGTCATCTCAGGTGTAATTTTTAACCTCTGTATTGAAAAACCAAAAATTTGACCCGTCGACGGTCCCGTCGACGGAGTCGTCGTCGAAGGAATCCCAAGCGTCAATCAATCAATCAATCAAAGCATTTATATAGCGTACTACTCACCCGGAGGGTCTCAAGGCGCTAGGGGTCCGCTACTGCTCGAAGAGCCAGGTCTTGAGCTGCTTCCTGAAGGCAAGGTGGTCCTGGGTCAGGCAAAGGTGGGTCGGGAGGGAGTTTCAAGTCTTGGCGGCCAGGTAGGAGAAGGACCGTCCCCCTGTGGTGGCTCTTCGGATGCGGGGGACGGCGGCGAGGGCGTGGCCGGTCGATCGAAGCTGGCGTGTGGGGCGTAGAAGTTGAGGCGGCTGTTGAGGTATCCTGGGCCTTGGTTGTGTAGGGCTTTGTGTGCGTGGGTGAGGAGACAGAAGGTGATTCTCTTGTTGACCGGGAGCCAGTGCAGATCTGGCTGCGACAGGGGATGTCCAGGATGAGTCGTGCTGAGGCGTTCTGAATCCGCTGGAGTCTCTTCTGGAGTTTGGCGGTGGTTCTGGCGTAGAGGGAGTTGCCGTAGTCCAGACGGCTGGTGACGAAGGCCTGGGTGACCGTCTTCCTGGTCTCGGTGGGGATCCACCGGAAGATCTTACGTAGCATGCGCAGGATGTTGAAGCACGACGAGGAGACGGCGTTGACTTGTCTGGTCATGGAGAGGGATGAGTCCAGGATGAAGCCCAGGTTGCGTGCGTGGTCTGTTGGTTTGGGTGCGCTGCCCAGGGCGGGGGGCCACCAGGAGTCGTCCCAGGCGGAAGGTGAAGATCCCAGGATGAGGACTTCCGTCTTGTCCGAGTTCAGTTTCAGGCGGCTGTTCATCATCCACTTGGCTACGTCTGTCATCCCTTCGTGTAGGTTGGCTCTGGCGGTGGCGGGGTCGTTGGTGAGGGAGAGGATCAGCTGGGTGTCATCGGCGTAGGAGATGATGTTGAGTTTGTGTTGGCGTGCGATGGCTGCGAGGGGTCTCATGTAGACGTTGAAGAGGGTTGGGCTGAGCGAGGAGCCTTGAGGAACGCCGCAGATGACTTCGGTGGCTTCTGATCTGAATGGGGGAGGCGGACTCTCTGTGTCCTTCCGGCGAGGAACGAGATGATCCATTCCAGTGCCTTCTCCTGGAATCCGACATTGCTGAGGCGCTGCACTAGGGTACGGTGGCAGACAGTGTCGAAGGCCGCGGAGAGGTCTAGGAGGATGAGGGACGCTGTTTCTCCGTTGTTGAGCAGGGCTCGGATGTCATCGGTGGCTGCGATCAGGGCGGTCTCGGTGCTGTGGTTGGCCCGGAAGCCGGACTGCGAGAGGTCGAAGGATCCGTTCGACTCGAGGAAGGCGGCCAGCTGCTTGTTGACGGTCTTCTCGATGACTTTTGCAGGATACGGGAGCAGCGAGATGGGGCGGTAGTTCTTGAGGTCGGTGGGGTCGGCTGATGGCTTCTTTAGTAGAGCGCTGAGTTCAGCGTGCTTCCAGCTCTCCGGGAAGGTAGCGGTGTCGAAAGAGGTGTTGATGATGTCCCGCAGGTGGGGTGCGATGACAGCATCGGCCTTGTTGAAGACGTGGTGGGGGCAGGGGTCAGTCGGAGATCCGGAGTGGATGGAGTTCATCGTGCGGACGGTGTCTTCGGTGCTGATCGGGGTCCAGGCGCCGAGGGTGGTGGTGGGGGGTGGTGGTTCAGTCGTGGCGTGCGTCGGTTGAGTGCTGAAGCTGTTGTGTATGTCCGCGATCTTGTTGTGGAAGTAGGAGGCGAGTGAGTTGCAGAGGTCTTGTGAAGGGGTGATGTCGTTGTTTCCGGCGTTGGGGTTGGAGAGCTCTTTGACGATGTTGAAGAGTTCTTGCTGTTGTGGGCGTTGTTGTCCAGTCGTTCCTTGAATGCAGTTTTCTTGGTGGCGTGGATCAGTTGGTGGTGTTTTCGGGTGGCGAGTTTAAGGGCAGTCATGTTGTTCGGTGTTGGGTTTCTGCGCCAGGCTTTCTCGAGGGTACGGCAGTTCTTCTTGGAGCTCTTGAGTTAGTCGGTGAACCATGGGGCTTTCTTGCTGCCGGGTCTGCTTGGCGGGGTCTTCAGAGGGGCGAGGTCGTCTGCACAGTTGCTGATCCACTTCGTGAGGTTGGTGGCCGCCTGGCTTGGGTTCGTTGCGCTGGTGGGAGGGTTCATGCTTAGGGAAGTCGCGAGCTGGTCGGCTGTGATCTTATTCCAGCTTCTGCGTGCAACCTGTTGCTGGTGGTGGTGGATCGTGGTCCTTCTGAAGCTGAAGTGGACGCAGCTGTGGTCCGTCCAGTGGAGTCCGGTGGTGTGGCTGAAGGAGATGTCCTTGCTGGAGGAGAAGACAGGGTCAAGCGTGTGGCCGGCGTAGTGAGTGGGGGTGGTCACCAGTTGCTTGAGTCCGAGGTTGGCGAGGTTGTCCAGCAGGGTGGTGGTGTTGCAGTCGTCGTTGTTCTCCAGGTGGAAGTTGAGGTCCCCGAGGAGGATGTAGTCAGCGGAGAGGAGGGCGTGCGGGCTGATGAAGTCGGCGATGTCTTCGTTGAATTGTGTGCGTGGTCCCGGGGGTCTGTAGATGAGGGTGCCTCTGAGGGTGGTCTTGGGGTTGATGTGAATCTGGCAGTGCAGGTGTTCGGCGGGTGCGAGGGTGTCGTCGGTGTTGGTCGTGATGCGGATGGAGTTCCTGTGGATGATGGCGATGCCTCCTCCTGTCTGGTTGACGCGGTCCCTCCGGATGATCTTGTAGCCGTCCGGGATGGCGATGTCGGGCGCTGAGGAGGCGTTCATCCAGGTTTCCGTGAGGAAGGCAACGTCTGGGGCTGTGGTGTCGAGCAGGTTCCAGAGCTCGACGGCGTGTCTGTGGATGGAGCGGGCGTTGAGCAGGATGCACTTGAGGTGGTTGCTGCTGGTGCTTGGCTTGGTCGGTGCTGGTGTAGTGCAGGTCCGGATGCAGGTGAACAGCAGAAGGGTCCGTGGGTGCGTCTCGGGGTGGCTCGATAGCAGCCCGGGATTCGACCGGAGTTGAGTGCGTAGAGTTCGGTGGCATAGGTCCGGCGGGTGGGCTGGTGTCGGCGGGAGCCCGGGGTCCGGGCGCTGGGCGCGGTCCAGGCGCAGACTGGCTTACTTTGGCACGCCCGCTGCGCGTTAACACTGCGCGTGCGCACGATCGCCATTTATGGCGAAGTGCAGGGAGGGAGGAGCAGCTGGGAAGCGGGGAGGGCACAGAAGGAAGGGGGCGTGTCCACACTCCCGGCGGCGGGAAGCGGGGAGCGGGGCGGGCGCAGGGGAGACTGCACAGGGGGGGGACAGCAAACACAAACAAAGGTACAGAGATAAGAAATGAAATAAAATAAAATACAGTTACAATACAATTAACAGCACAGTGAAAGCGCGAGAATACGAGCGACGGCGGGGGGTGTGGCCAGAAGCAAGGAAGGCTCAGCGAGGCTGAGAGCAGCGGCAGGCGGGGGGCACACGCGACAGCTGGTGGCCGTGCGGCGCGGGGGTGTCCTAGGAATAGGTCACCGACGAAATCGACGATGAAATAGTCGACGGCACAGTAGTAGTCGTCGTCAATAACGTCGTCGACGATGCTTGAATCGTCGTCGACGGTAGGATCGTCGACGGAGCCTTTTTCTTCGTCGACGGCAAGCTCGTCGACGGAGCTTTCTTCATCGTCGACGGGACAACTGTCGATGGTCTCGTCGACGAGCTCGTCGTCATCAGCATCGACGACGACTTCGCCGTCGTTGTCATCGTCGTCGTGGTCTTCGAAGCTGCCGTCGACAGGAGCTTCACAGAAACCGTCATTGACGACGAGAATGAAGCTATCGTAGACGATGAAACAGGAGCAGACATCGTCGACGGTCCCGTCGACGAAACCAAGGAAACAGTTTTTACAGTGGAAATCGTCGTCGACGTACCTGCTTTAACCACCGTCGACGGACGCTGTTTCTTCACAGGAGCCATCTGTGGAGTTCCTGCAGAGTGTTTCTTAGCAGGCTTTTCCTTCTGGGACGGAGGAGAAGATATAGAAACCTCCTTTTTGTCCCTAGAAGCTGTGTCCACACCAGCAGCCTGTCCCTGCCTCTCCTTTTCACTTTCGTGAGGAGATTTCATGGGACCAGTCTCCTCAGACCTTTCAGAGATCCCGTGAGGGGCTTTGACAGGGGGTTCTGCAGAGATGGAGGGAGATGACCTACCCCTCTTCTTTGATCTCCTGGAGGAAGTGCCAGAAATCGAATCTTCCTCATCTGAAGAGAGAACCTCCTTCCTGGTCTTCAGCTTTTGCAGCCATGTCAGCAGTCGACCCTCTCTGTCCCGCAAAGTCTTAGTAGATAGAGTCCGACAAATCTTGCAGTCTGTGGCCTTGTGTTCAGGGTATAAGCAGTAAATACAACTCTATCCTCAATGAAAAGTCTCTTCTTTCCACAAGAAGCACAGGGCCTGAATAAGGCTTTCTTTTCCTTTTCTGACATAATGTCACTATAGATGTTAAAATGTAAATATCTGAAAGAAAAGTTGAGAAAAACTGAGCAGAGCTCAGTGGAGAATCCCTAGCACAACGTGCGGTAGAAAAATCTGAGGCTCTGAGCTCTCTCGGGAAGGTTCCAAAGGGTGAGGCTGTGCTGATTGGTCCTGGCAAAAGTTTGGGCTCTTTTACACAAAGAGGGTGATATGCTACAAAATGAGATGAGGCCTAAGCCTATTTTCTCTTTTGTTTCTATGGTTATGATATTTTTTACTTACCGAGGCTCCCATTCCGACGACTGGGAATGATACAAAGCATGAGAATCTATGAAAGTTCCAATACTGGGGTAACCTCTGCTCCGCCAACCTCGCCCTGGCAGAGGTCCCCAGCATCCGCAGAAACAGAGCAGGCGGGAGAGCCTTCTCCTACATCGCAGCCAAGACCAGGAACGAGCTCCCTGTGAACATCAGACACTCCCTGACCCTGCACACGTTCAGGAAGGACCTCAAGACCTGGCTCTTCGACTGATCGGGAGCTGCCCCCCTGCCTCCCCCACCCCCAGCGCCTTGAGACCCTCACGGGTGATTAGCACGCTTTATAAACCCCTGATTGATGGATTGGGCCTTAGCACTCTGCACCTGGCCACCCTAGTGCCACTGTTGGTGCTTTTTGAGTGCATCCTTTACCCTGGGGGAACCCTTGTTCTAACTGCCAGAAACTCAACCCTCAAGACTGTTTACCTACCTGCAAAACGATAACCCCATTTCTCTCCATAGGACTGCATTGACTGTTTTCCTCTGAAAAAAGTGTTTTGTATGGAAACCTAAGAAACTGTGTTTTGATAAAACTGTTTTACTCACCTTTTATCAAGATAAGTCCCAGGGCGATTCCTAGGCATATCACACTGAGTAGAATAAGTAATCTGAAAAGTAACTTAAAAAGTTATCACAAAGTAATTGCAAAAAAACTGAAAAGTAATTCTAACTGTTTCTAAACATTTGGCCTCCCTGCAGCTACATTCAACTGTAATATCCGAAAAGTACTATTTATACTTACCTGCACCAAGTCTGACTTAGTTCCAAAAATAAAATACAACAAATAAATATTTTTGATACAAGCAACTGGTCTGAGTTCAGTCTTTGAGTGTGGGACATTTCTTGCCTGAGTGTGTAAAATAAATGCTTAACACTATCCTCTAATAAAGCCTTACTGCTCGCCCACACTACCACAAATAGAGAGCAAGGTATTATCTACTTTTACCTCTGTAAGCCTTTGGGAATCCACTGGACTCTGTGCACACTATACCTTACTTTGGTATAGTATATACTGAGACAGCTTCCTACACAGTCTGCCTGAGAGCGGGTGCCATTGGCTTGCCAGGCACTGAGGCAAATGTGTCATTTGAACACAGGCATTTGGAATCAAAACAAATGCAGGAAATCAGCACACCCAGAAACTAAGATTTGGCAGGCTGTCAGGCAATTCATTCTGCAAAGATTCTGACCCTTCAGACAGACATAAAATAGTCTCTCTTCCAAAAGGATACACTGTTGCTGATAGTGCGCCTACGAGTGTCATAAGATATCGGATGGACTGAACTCGAATTGCCGTAAACTTGATTCACTTTTGAGGCCCAGTTGACACAGATAATGTGTTGCAGATCTGATGTGTTGATGCCTTTATAAGCCAGTCATTCAAGTACGAATAGATGTGGTTTCTCGTTCGCCAGAGGTGCACAGCAACCCCTGCCATGTACTTGAAAAAGGTCACTGTTGCCGATTTGAGCCCAAAAGGCAAAACTCTGTATTGATAATGGTAACTTCCCACCTGAGACCTTAAGAATTTGCATTGATTCAGGAAGTAAGCATCTGAAGCTTGGAGTTGGGGCGTATCTTATGAACTGCCAACATCCAAAATCCTTCTTTCTCAAAGTTCTATCTGTTGTCCTGAGGGTTTAAGATTAGACAGTGTTCCTGTTGTCTTTTCTTTGGAACCAGGAAGAAATTGAATAAATTCCCTTTACTTTCCGGTGCAGGGGGACCAGTTCCACGTCTGACTTCCAAACAATCAAACAAAGCAGCTCTAGATGATACGGAGATGTCTTCTTTTGTGGAATGAATGGAAGAGATGGCTTGAACCAAAGAGAATAGCCATTCTGTACAATATGGAACATCCATTCATCAGTTATTTTCCTTCACTCTACCACACAATTGGTTGCTTACCCTAATAGAGTAGTGAAAGGAAGGTGAGGGGAGGCACTGTTTAGAAGTTTTTCTGGCATCACCCGATGTTTGTTGGACAGCTTTTTTTTGGTAGTCTTTTTCGAGGTTGTCGTTACTGCTGTGACCACTGAGGAGTTTGAATCCTTTGCTGATGGTAATGCCTCTCGGAAGGTTTGTACACATGATTCCTGTACTCCTTACGTTTCTCTGGGCCAATAGCTTTAAATGGTTCCAACTGAGTTTTCATGAGCTACATTCCATCTGCATGGGCCCCAAATAGTGTAACGTCAGAGAATCGTAGTTTTAAAATATTTGATTGAGCTTCTGGTTTCAAACTGGTCAGGCAGAACCATGAATTTTTTTTTTTTAATGAAATAAATAAAAAGTAAAAAAATCAATTAAAGGCCAAGCCATGGGCGGCTAAGACATCATAATCAGCAGCAGCAAAAACCACTTATTTGTAAACCAACATACCCTCTTGGAGAACCTCTCTGAAGTCCTGTGTATCTTGTCAAGGAAGATTTTCTTGAAATCTCTGAAGAGTTTCCCAGAGAGATCTGCCACACTGCCTGATTAAGGCAATTAAACTCACATTTTTGACAGCCTTTGCTGATGTTCCACAAAACTTTCTACCGGCTGTGTCCATTTTCATACTCCTTCTCAGGAGCCACTGTGGAGGATTGCAGCTACCATAAATAAATCACTTGGATGGTCTGCATGCAGAAAGAGAGAGTCCTTCTCAGGAGGTTTTCACTCCTTAGTAGGTGTGTTGGAAGAGATCTAGATGAAGATGGGGCTAGAAATAACACCATTACCGGTTCGATAAGACCTGGAACCAGGTGTAGCAAATGACAGAGGAACAGTGATGCAGCGTTTCCGAAAATGACTTAGAATTTAGGTTTATTTGCACCTCTGACCAAGACCTTGTTTAAGATGGTATGGTTATCAACAAATGCGACCCTTGCCAGAGGTGAATCTGAAGGTCACATGATGAAGAACAGTAGCTATGATGAAAACATCTGGATCATTTTGTTAAACCTGACCAATGTGTTGATCTTGAAAGGTGGGGAGACCTGTCGCAGTGAAGCCCGCCAGGCGAGGATGAAAGAAACACAAAAATGGTGTCAAAATTGAGGCAGGTAAAATTAGATGAGTCACGGATTTGTTTGGATTCGGTTTCTTTATTCATTCCTACTGAAAGGCTTCCTTCCCAGATCTGCCTGAAAGTGAAATAAGACAGTTCGAAAAGTTGGGAGACTAAAAGACACAGAAGATTTTGTATTACTCTGGATAGCTCAATTTTCAAAATACACCTTTCCCACAGTGGGAAATGGGGGGTGGAGGGGAGGAGGTTGGGGGTGGGTGGGTGGTGACTGTGGCTTGTTCTTGGGGGTTGTTTCGGTACTTCTTTCCAGTATCATCGGGCCCTGTGATGCTCTTGATGCTATATATATGTGCAGGCCGATCAGGCTTTAATGGATTGACTAAAAACAATAATAATTGTTGGGGAAAAAATAAATAACCTTTTTACACGAGTACTGTAATTACAGGGTTACATTAGCAGATTTTATAATACGGGTGCAAAAAGCATTTTACATTAATTTCTACATATATCTGTTGTCTAGGCATTCAAAATAGTAAAAGGTGATGCTGCACATTTTGATGAATTTCTTAAATAGTGTAACTTTAAAATAGAAAAATTAGAGTTTCTAACTCTGGAATTTCCTTACCCCTGAACTTGGATTGCTGGCTTTTGAATGAGCTTGTCTGTTGTGCTCCCCTAGTAGGGATCTTGTAGCAGCATTTTGAAAGTTCTGAAACGCTTTTGAGCCCGGCATGATTCCTTCTGTAAATCCTACATTACTTGACTGGTTCTCCTGAGGCAGTCCTGATATCAGCGGGGCACCGGCATGCTGATTTAGAAAAAATGGCAGAATGCCCATTTTTGTTGCTTGCATTGCAGTATGTGTTGCATTGCCTGTTTTGACAAACATACAAAGAAACTTTTCTATTAGGTTTGTTCCAAAATATTGTTATGAATCATAAAATTATGCTGCAAGAACTATGCTGTGTGCCGATCACCTACATGCTAAATTAGGAGACAATGAGACATTAAATGGCAAATGCAGCACTGCTTCCTACATTTCTGGTCAATTGAATTCTAGTATATTAAATGAAATGAATTCCACTCACCTGCAATTTGACCTGTAGAGACAGCTTTATTTGTATTTATTACGTTACTTCTGGCATCTGGATTTTTTCCTTGACATGGCAAAACAACTGTACTAAAGAGCCTAAATGATGCCTCAATTAATTGGAAAGGGCTTGAATGACTTATAACTGACACTCCTCCACCAGGCCACTCCACCCGACAATCCATATTTGAACCCTAAATTCTGCATGTCAGTCTTGCAAACAAATCTTTTTTTCTGGCTAGCTTAGCTAGGTCTACAAAGGCTAGAGAGGGATAAGATCAGAATGTCTGGTGGAAGGTAACTATTAAAAGGAATTCAGGAATGTACAATTACAGGAATGAAAGGAATTAACTGATTACTTCTATCTTCCATAATTTGCAATTAAGTACTTTATCTGAACAAGTTGGGAAAAAGGTCACCTGGATCAGGTACCAGGCCCCAAGCATATATACTGTAATGCATATACCCAGGGGCCTGCACCTAGAGCTGATAGTTCCTACCACGTGGTAACTTGAGTTATAAATGAAATGAATGTTCACTGCAACCATATTATGGTTACAGTTGACTCCGTTGTCTTATGATTTTGTGACATTATGATACTTCTTTGAAGGCCTATAACTAGTAATGCTTGCGTTTATTGAAAGAGTTACACCAGTTTTAATAACCGCACACCACGTTGTCAAGCTACATTGGTTCATAGACCACTTCCTTAAGTCTATATAATTGGTGGTATTCAAAGCATTTCATAATTGTGTTTTAACTCGCTTAACACTCTTGTCTCACAAGACCCTTAGGTAGGTTCAGAAGGCTTAGATCCGTGGGAAGGGAAGCAATTCCCATGTATAACAGCGTCCCCGAGAGGGAAGAGTCTTCCTGCTTTCGTCACGTCTAACGCTTCTACTGGGGGAGGAAGGGATGGTTAGTGGGAGTGGAAGGGAAGAGAGGTTTTGTATTTTTGCATTAGTATTTTTGATTGGTTGCTGTTTTTATCTTTGTGTTTTTACACATAATTATTGCTGTTTTCTTTTAACCAATGGCTCTAAGAAACTCTGGTACATTCAGAAGAGGGTCGCAACAGGGAAACTCTTTCACACTGAGATTTCACACTGTGCTCCAACAGCTACACAAACCTCTGAGGTGATAATCCACGAGGTGAAAGGCAGACTTAGACAAAAGGCAATTATCGAGATATCTGTATTTGGCTTGTTTCGCAGAATACTGAAGTACCTAATATATGTATCTAAGAAGCTAATACTAATCATTGTAGTTACCGATTATCGATTTTCACTCACGACAATATGACATCCCCAACTCAACAAAACAATAAAATAATATCACTGAATGTTAAAAGGCCTCAACCATCCGGTCAATAGGAAAAAGATTTTTGACTATATCCAGAAACAAAAGGTAGACATAAACCTCCTACAAGAAACTAAACTAGATACAAACCTAGCCAACTCACTGAAAGGCTACCAATTTACAGATGCGGCGGGTTCTGCTTTAGTTTGCACGAAAAATGGAGTCTTAACACTGATATCTAGGAAAACCAGGACAGACTTAACCTGCACACAGCCAACTAGCAAGGTACATGGGTCATAACAAAACTAAGAATAACTCTGATCTTTACATAGTTAACATTTATGCTCCCACAAATGATGACCCAGAGTTTTGGGATGAAATTGGAGAGCAGATTAGCCAGATCCCCGATTCAGCCACACTCATACTAGAGGGGGGGGATTTAAATCACCCAATGGATCCTAACCTTGATAGGAACTTGAATTGCAATTTCAGACCGAATAAGGCGCATAAAGCACTCAAAAAGCACTCAAAAAGCTTTGCAGTAAATTCAATATGATAGAAGCATGGAGGCTACAGAACCCGCCAGAAAGGGAGTACACATTGTATTCTCACCCACATAATTCATCCTCCTGCATAGACTATCTCCTGATTTCAGGGAATTCAACTAGCAGAATTGACCAAACAACCATAGAGCCGAGAGTCATCTCAGACCACTCCTGCATAACACTAACTATTACAGACTCAAATCCTCCGTTAAAAGAACCCCGTGGAGGTTTAATGATGTTTTAACTACAACACAAAACAAAGCGCTTATTGAAGAAGCGATTAAACATTATTTGACAGAAAACAAGGAAAACGAGACATCGCACCTTTACCAGGTGGGAGGCACTGAAAACCACGATTACGGGAATTGTAATTTAAATTAAATAAAACATGAATAAAGAGGCCAATGAGAAACTATACACCTGAGAGAAAGAAATCTCGGAACTAGAGAAGATTCATATAATTAAGAAGGACTTGCAAACGCTAAAAAAGATACTAAACAAGAAATATGAATATAATAAAAATATTAATACCAGGGCAGGGGTCTGGGTTAATAAACAAAAAAGCCTGCGTTTATGCGAGGCCAACAAGGCCGGGAAATCCCTAGCCTCATACCTTACATTTAAAATGCAGAAAAACAGCATCAAGCTATTAAGGATGATACAGGTAATATCCACACTAATCCACTTAAAATTGTTGATATGTTCCAGGTATTCTACCAAAAACTGTACAATTCCAACACGGAACTGAATCCCATGAAGATTAAATTATTTCTAGACAAGATCTCACTCAACTCCTTATCTGACCAGGAAATGAGCTCCATCAATGGCTCTATTACCCTACAAGAAGTAGACACAGCCATTAAAAGCTAAAATCTGTTAAAGCTCCAGGCCCAGACGGATACAATGCAACCTTCTGCCACTTAAGACAACCCCTCTTGAACTTATACCACTAGGTTGCAAACACAGGCAAAATCACAGGAACCACAGCAGAGGCAATCATAACAGTCATCCCAAAAGAGGGTAAAGACGCGCTCCTCACAAAAAACCATAGGCTGATTTCACTAATATACCTTGACTGCAAAATATACGCTACAATATTGTCTCTCCGCCTGCAAAAACATATTAGTAAACTTATCCATCCCTCGCAAGTAAGCTTCCGTAGACATAGGCTCTCTAGCGATAACACCAGGATGTTTTGCCACGCATTTGAAAAAGCTAAGCAGATCGAATCCACTACTGTTGCTATCATCCTAGACACGGAAGAAGCGTCCGACAAAGTTGACTGGGCTTTTCTGCGAATGATACTAGAAGGGTTCAACTTGGGTAACTCACTGATACAAAAGATCATGGTGTTATATCATGAACCTAGAGCCAATGTAAGGGCTGGTGGTGCAGTTTCCTCTTCACTCGCACTGTGACAAGGCACCACACAAGGCTACCCTCTCTTCCCGTCACTTTTTGTATTAGCTATAGAGCCGTTCCTCCAACACTTGAAGGAAAACATAGAAATCCCAGGGATAGAATTTGGTAATACAACTTTCAAAGTGGCCGCATACACGGATGATGTTCTAATAATCACGAGAGAGGCTGAGACAGCTATACCGGCCCTTATGAACACAATACAGGAGCTCTCTGAAGTCTCAGGCTACACACTTAATAAAGATAAAACAGAAGTCAAGCTTCTAAACTCCCTGGGCAGTAAGGGAATCCTGCGGGGTACATGTCTGACAAGGCAACCTGGACCAATTAAATATCTGGGTCTATTATTCACTATTGATCTCATAACTACATTAGAACAGAACGAAAAATCCACTTTTAAGAAAATCTCCTATCTACTGGCTGGATGGTCGCCAAACTTTCTATCATTGTGGGGAAGCATAGGAACAATTAAAATGATGATATTGCCACTAATTAACTATCTCATTAGTATGCTCCCAATTAATTTATCTGAAGACTTTTTGAAGAATATTGACAAGGCCTTTACCAATTTCCTATGGCAAGGGAAGAAATTTAGAATATCGCTGGTAAAACTCAAACAGGCAAAAAAGAGAGAAATAATTGGTCTCCCCAACTTTAGACATTAACAAACGGCCTTCCTCTGCAAACAAGGGGCAGCCTGGTTGCCACACCATCGTCCCATATGGTTGGAAGTCGAAGCAAACCTAGTTAAGAATATACCCCTTCTCGCTATCATGACAATTCACACGTCTTTCCTACAACATTCCAAATATATTATCCAGAAAACAAAACAGGTGCTTTTACGCTTAGAAACACATTGCGCTATTAAGCTTGACAAATACAACATGACTGCAATTTGGTGTAGCCCCAAACTAAGAATAGATGACAACCTAACCTTCTGGCAGGACTGGTCACAGAAAGGTGTTAACTTCATCCAAGATTTATACAAGGACACCTCCCCTAAATCTTTCTCCGAGCTAAAAACAGAGAAGGATCTGACTAACATGTACTTGTATAAATTCTTTAAACTTAAAGTCCAAATATCTAAACATCCTATAAGACCAGTCAACCCCTCTCTACCCCTCAGACTATCCCAGCACCTCAAAAGCGGCCGTGCAGTTTCTAGCATATATAAACTACACCTGACCAAAGCATGTAAGGATCTTACAGTCAATGAAAAGAAATGGGAAGCGGAACCCAACGCCAAATCTATTGAGTTTAACTGAGAACACATACATTTGACTCCCTTTAGGAATAAAGTCTCCCCCATACTCTCTCAAACGAAAAACATGATCATAAATGGAACCTACTAGACTACAGCTAAACTACACAAGCGTAATCTCACTCAATCTCCCCTATGCTGGAACTGTGAATCTCATGTAGGAGACCTGCCACATATGTTATTTTATTGCCCGGCCTTGCAACCGTTCTGGGAAAGGGTTTACGAATACATAACACACACTCTACACAGACCGAACAGAGAATTCTCATATATTTTGCTAGGATACTTAGATCCACAAATACAGAATGACAATGAACAGGATCTACTTGACTTAATTTTCACCCCCAAGCATGCAAAATTATTTTGGGTAATTGGAAGAATTTCAAACTAATCAACTTTAAGATGTGGGAGGAATGGCTAATCTTTTTGAGACGTGACAATACTGTGAGAAAGTGCCATCTTCCTTGCATGGTATGCCCCCACTTTTTGCTGAATTGCTGAATGTACTTTGACTAAGTTTGCCCTGGACTCCTGCCAATCAGGTGCCCAGGGCCTATGCTCCTTCCCTAAAAACACAAAACCCAAACTGTCAAACCCTGGCCACATGTCAGCCCCTGGTAAATGGTACCCAAGTTACCCAGGGCCTTGTGACCAGGGAAGGCCCCTAAGGGCTGCAGCACTCATTGTGCCACCCTCAGAGGCCCTTTACCCTTACACACACACTGCCCTTGCAGGCTGAGTGTCTGGGTACAAGACAAAACAAAGAGTCGACATGACACACATCCCTGTGTGCCATGCCCACCACCTACACGGCCATCAGCCACCCCTCTAGCTGGGTGCCCTATGCCAATGGTGTGGACACAGGAGCAGGAGCCCTGTGCCCCTACAGTACCCAGGTCCATTCCTGGGTACTGTAAGTGCAGTGCTGCCATTTAAGAGTATATGGTGCTGGGAGCTCGTCAAACACGAACTCCACAGCACCATAATGGCAACACTGAAGACAGAGAAGTTTAGTATCAAACTTCATCACATTAAACCCACACTGTAATGTAATGTAATGAGGTGCTTATATAGCGCTCTATCACCCGACGGGTATCCTGGCATTTAAAAAGGAGAGTCCCCACCAGAAGTTAATAGGGGCAGCCGAGGTGTGACACAGAAAGGGAGGAAAAGAGATAATATCAGAAGGAAAAATTACTCCAGCCTAGGGAATGAAAACGTTTTAAACTTTTTCCTGAAATCCATAAGACTTTGGACCTGACGTAGATCCAAAGGGAGAGTGTTCCATAGCCGAGAAGCAGCGGCAGAGAAGGATCGGCCACCTTTTCTGGACCGCCTGAACAGGACTACATTCATCAGAAATGCAAAAGCAGAACGAAGGTTTCTAGTTGGAGAAAACCAGCTGAATTGTCTTTGCAAGTTCTTAGGGCCCATTGCATGAACTGCCCTAAAGACAGTGCATAGAGCTTTGAATTGAATTCACCGGTGGATCGGCAGCCAATGCAAATCTCGCAAGGCTAATGTGGTTGAGGTCCCTGGCTGCCTATTTAAAGCGAGTTTCGCTGCAATGGCCTGTATTCTGTACAGCTTCCCGATAAGGGTGTTAGGCGCACCCAGATATAGAGAGTTGCAGTAATCAAGTCTGCTGAGAATTACGCATCTCACAACCTGCGTTCTAGCAGAGTTAGGCAAAAAAGGGAGGATCTTTCTCAGCACTCAGATTAGCGAGAAGAAAGTGCCAACCGTTTTGTTAACTTGAGAATTCAGTTGGAGATCCTGATCCACCATCACCCCCAGATTGCGTACTGTGCTAGAAGGGGTAATAGGTGCGCCAGTAGGGGACAGCTGAAAGATGGGTAAAACAGGCTGATCAGATCTTCTGGAAGAACACAGGACCACTTCAGTTTTGGAGCTGTTAAATTGTAACCAGTTCTTAAGCCACTTCGTTGTGCTAGTCATACACTCGTGAAATCTTTCCAAGGAAATGGAATCATTCCCTTCCAAGGAAAACACGAGCTGGGTATCATCCGCGTAATTCACCACCTCCAATCCAAAAGATCTAATAAGCGGAATGAGAGGCTGCAAATAGATGTTAAAGAGCACAGGACTAATCCCTGAGCCCTGCGGGACCCCCTTTTGTAAGGAAGACTTGTTAGCGGAGAACGGCTGAAGGCACACTGTCTGTTAGATCAGAACAAAGCCAGTCAAGGGCGCGACCGGTCACAACCTGGTCTTTAAGTCTCTCCAACAGTATACCGTGGTTTACAGTGTCAAAAGCCGTTGACATGTCCAACAGCACCAAGATCACTGACTGGCCACTGTCCGCCCGCATCCTCATATCATCAAGCACGGTAACAAGAGCTGTTTCAGTACCGTGCTTGGGCCGAAAGCCAAATTGCATCTTGTCAAGGAGTGAATACTCCTCAAGAAATTGGGATAGAGACTTACGGACGATGCGTTCCAGAATTTTAACAGCATATGGCAATAGAGAAATTGGCCGATAGTTGGTCACACACCCGGGGTCAAGCGTGTTTTTTTTTTTAGAAGAGGGGTCACAACTGCTTCCTTCCAGTTTTTAGGGACCTCCCCCGTACTCAAGGATAGACCACAGATCTGTCGTAAATAGGGAAAGAGCTCGGCCCCGTATTCCTTCCAGATTCTGTGGGGAAGGGGGTCCAGGGGGGACCCAGAGAAGACACCCCTGGCTGATGCCAGTGTGGGATTTAATGTACCAAGCACCCCAGAGGGCATCTTGGAGATGGCCCCTGAAACCTAACCTACAACCCACATCTGTGGTGAGGCTGCCTAGGCTGCCACACAGATGGCCCCTGAAACCTAACCTACAACCCACATCTGTGGTGAGGCTGCCTAGGCTGCCACACAGCAGACATGTTGCTGGACCCCATCGGTAGGAGAGCCCCTGGTCTCCTGGGTCTACAACAATGCACATCCTGGGCGAGGTGCTAAATCTCCTCCCCCAGGATGGGCAGGGGGAAGCTTCAAAGGCATGCCGCCTCTGTGAGCTTCCCCAGGCCACTGCAACCCCCCACTCTGGCGGGAAGCTTGGCCGGAAACCCCAAATAAGGCCAGAGAATGTGCCAGCCTGCCAACCCCACCCCTCAGGTGGGGGAGGCAAGGTGAAGCACATCTCCGGGCTCTCGCCATCTTGAAGATGGGAAGCCCTGCCCAATCAGGACTAGGCTACTGCCCCCCTCCCACAGGAGAGAGGCAGGATAGGGGGTGTACCCACCCCAGGACAGGGACCCATTGGTCCTGCCCTTCACCTACCTGTAACGCCTCTAAATCTAGTATTTAGGGGCACTCTGAACCTTCCTTCCCCAGATTCCAAAATCTGAAGAAGAGCTAGAAGAAAGAAGACCTGCCCTGCAGCTGCTAAGAAGAGGAAGACACCAACTGCTTTGGCCCCAACCCTACCGGCCTGTCGACCCTCGAACCTGCTCCTGCTCCAACCCGGCATCTCTTGTGGCCAGCATCCTCCAAACCCCGGAGGACCTGGCTACCTTTTGACTTTAAGCCCACTGGGACTCCCATGAGTAGAGGCTCTACTCAAAATCTCCTTTTAATCCCTGGCAGCAGCCCGGAACCGCGAAACCAGCACACTCTGCACCCGTCAAGCCTGGCCTGTGCCGGAGTGAACAAAGACCACGAGGACGACCCCACGGCGACTGTGACCCCCGAGTCTGGCACCCACGGACCTCCCTCGACACTCCTGAAGAAGCCTACAGCCTCAGAACCAGGTGCCCTCCCCCAACCGCGATCAACAGAGGGTAAGATTTCCCAACACCAAAAGGCACCCCTGCACCCGGCGCCCCACGGCCCCCTGTGCCCAATCCCGGGGTACCTACCTATCCTCCAACTACCCAACTTACCTCTCTAAGTGGTGGTGGCACCTGAAGAATCTTCGTCCCCGAGCTTGCAGTCTTTTTCTAAACCGGAGATTTCCCATTGAAATCAATTGAGCACCCGAAGGCTCAGAAGCACCCTGCACCCAGCCGCCCGAGTGGCCCTGGCAGTGCAACCTCTACACCTATCTACTTCCCCACTTGCCCTGAGTAAGTGACCAGGAGCCCGGCTCCCACAGCCGCGTGGCCTGCTAGTCGGCAGCCACCAACCAAGGCCCCCCTACCTCTCATAGGATAACATTGGGCCTAACTCTCTCTGCACCCGGCCGCCCTTGTGCCGCTGAGGGTGAACCAACTGTACCTACCTGACCCTGGGAGACCCCTGAGTCTATGCCCAGAACCTTAACTCTGCCAGTCGAGTACCTACCTTTAAACCGATAACTCAATTTACACCATAGGGTAACATTGACTGGCTTTTCCTGAAATTTCTTCTAAGTGTGGACTTTTCAAAACTTAAAATATTCACCAAAAATCAGCCGAGTAACGAAAACGAAAATACTCACCTGCTCTTAGGTGAGCTCCCAGTGCTGGATCTTGGTGCCCAACACGGACTCTGAAAAATACTTACATCTGTACTTACCAGTAACCCAATTTTCTCCCATAGGAAATCATTGACTGTTTTTCTGTGAAATTTCTTCTGTCAATTTCTGCAAACTTTAAATATTCTTTAAAAAATCGTATAATATCTGAAAACGTAATTACTTACCTGTTTTGGATAAAGGTCCCAGTACTGAGTCTAGGCACCCAGTACTGGATTACAAAAGTAACGAGAACATACTATACCTGCAACTTGAATTTTCTGCCATAAGGAACCATTGACTGTTTTCTATGAAATATTTTCTGTCAACTTTTAAAATAGCAAAATATTGTCTAAAAATCATCACAGTAATTAAGCCGACTTTTATCACTTGATTCCAAGTACTGACCCAGGACTGAATCTAGGATCCAGTCCTGGAATTTCAAAAGTAATCCTAAAAGTAATCTGCGGCAAATAACTTGAAACTTCCATTGAACTCAATGCATTATTGTGTTTAAAATTGTGTTGCCTATTGCAACCACTTGTAACTTTCTACAAAAGTCAATTGCATATTGCAAAAGTATTTATATAAAGCATCTCATTCTGAGAAAGTATATTTTAATACCTATTGTTGGTTCTAAAATAAACCAACCATATATTTGTTATATAGAAACCATTGGCCTAGAGTTCAGTTATTGAGTGTGTGAGACCATTTGCTGGCTGAGTGTGTGCAACAAATGCTTTACACTGTCCTCGTATACTGCCTTACTGCTCGACCAAGCTACCACTTTAGAGAGTAAGGTTATATCAAACTTTAGCCTCTGCCAAACCTCTGGACTCTGTACACCCTGTACCTATTTGGGAACAGTATATACAGAGCCACTTTCTCACAAATACTGCTCTACAACTTTCCCCGTGGCGCTCAGTCCACAGGAAAATGTGGAATTCCATGGACTCCTTCTTTAAGCCTCCGTGACGACCCCTAGGAGTTGACTCTCTAGCCGATCATTATACCATACTCACCTCGAATGCTTACTACAGATATCCCCCAATGCACCTTTTGATCATTACCGTGAGCCATTGCTTTTATTTCATTATTTGTTGTATAGCAGAACCTACCTTAAAGCAGATTGTACTGAGACAGTCCTATCCTGGAAGGCGTACCACTGTGTTACCATACGCACAAGTTACTTACTTGTGTAACAATATATCTGTAAGAGACATTAGTTAGTGATAGATTCCTTACCTTAGACTATCCCCAGGCGTCAGACTGGATCCGGAAAGTTTTCGTCAGCCGTACCCCTACGCGTCGGCAGGCATCGTCGTACGGCTCCTCGTCGTATCCACCGAGATGACGTCATCGGAGCTACTTAAGACGCGCCCATGCGTCAGTCCTGTACACAACTTGTCCGCACCAGGCGCGCAGAGCCATGCTAGAGACCGACTACTGGTGCAATAGAACTAGGGCCCTAAAAGGGATGACCTGAACCCTAGAGAACAGTTCGCAGAACAGGGAGGATGGGCGGGCGGTAAGGAATCTATCACTTACTAATGTCTCTTACAGATATATCGTTACACAAGTAACTTGTGCATCTGAAAGAGACACGTTAGTGATAGATTCCTTACCTTAAAATACATACCCAAGCAATACCAACCCTGGTGGTGGGTCTGCGAAGTGAGATTACACCAGAAAGTCACGGAGAACTGAACGGCCAAAGAAGCCGTCTCTCCGGACTGTCAAGGCAATAGTGCTTAGTGAAAGTATGCAACAAGGCCCAAGTGGTCGCCTGACAGATGTCTTGCAGGGTGACACCACGTCGCAATGCTGTAGTAGCTGCTGTCGCCCTTTTTAGCCAGAGAGTAACAGGCTTTAATGCACAAGACAACCCATCGGGAGATAGTGCGCTTGTGCACAGCCGGGCCTTTCTTGGCGCCCACGTAGCCAACAAAGAGCTAGTCATCCACCCGGAACTGTTGTGTGCGGTTGAGAGCGCACGTTTGGGGCCAGACGGTGGAGCCTCTCCTCTTCTCTTGAAGGGTGTGGAGGCGGAAAGAAAGTGGGCAGAGTGACAGTTTGCCAGAGATGAAAGGCAGAGACTACTTTTGGTAGAAAGGAGGGACGCGGTCGAAGCACAACCTTTTCCGGATGAATCGCCAGGAAAGGAGGTTTGCAGGAAAGAGCCTGGAGCTCACTCACCCGCCAAGCGGAGGGGATGGCCACCAGGAAGACAGTTTTCAAAGTCAATAACTGCAAAGGACAGTTATGAAGAGGCGCAAAGGGAGCGCACATTAAGTATGTGAGAACCAGGTTCTAGTCCCACTGAAGCATCACAAAAGGAATGGGAGGGAAAAGGTGAGTAATGCCTTTGAGAAATTGATTGACAACTGGGGACTTGAAAAGAGAGGGCTGATCAGGCAGCCTAAGAAAGGCTGAAAGAGCAGAAAGGTAGCCCTCGATAGTGCCCAGAGCAGAGCCCTGCGGAGCCAAAGAAAGAAGGAACAATAGGACCTCAGAAAGAGGGGCAGCAAGAGGATCAACAGATTTCGCTGTGCACCATGCCATAAATTTTATCCACCGACAGGCGTATACTGTTTTAGTGGAAGGACACCTGGCTGCCAGAATCACATTACAGACTTCGGAGGGCAAGTCAAATGGAATCAGCTGTCGCCGCTCAATCTCCATGCAAGGAGGTGGAGGCTGGATAGGTTCGTGTGGAGGACCGTCCCCTGTTGCTGCGACAGGAGATCCTCCCGAAGAGGCAGTAGGATCGGGGGATCCGTGCTCATACTGAGTAGCTCGGGATACCAAACTCTTTGAGCCCAGTCCGGTGCCACAAGAATGACTTGGGCCCGGTCGCGCCTGATCTTCTTCAACACTCTGGGCAGAAGTGGTATAGGCGAAAAGGCATACAACAGATCGCAACACCACATGCGACGAAAAGCATCGCCTAGCGAGTGCCGCCTTGGAAACGCCAACGCACAGAACTGCTGACATTGCGCGTTCTCTTCGGTGGCGAATAGATCTAACCAAGGTTCTTCTCACTGCTGAAAGAGACCTTGCACAACCTCCGAGTGAAGACACCATTCGTGATCCAACATGCATCTACGGCTGAGTTTGTCCGCCCTGGCGTTCAGGGTACCTGCCAGGTGTTGAACCACCAAGGAAATGCCTTGACGTTCCAGCCACGTCCAGAGATGTAGAGCCTCCTGACTTAGGGTCCACGAACCCACCCCGCCTTGTTTGTTGCAGTACCACATGGCGGTGGTGTTGTCTGTCAACACCTGCACTACTCTCCCCTTGACAGAGGGAAGGAATGCTTTGAGTGCAAGTAGGATTGCTCTGAGCTCCAAAAGATTGATGTGGAGCTTGGACTCCTCCGGAGACCAGAGACCTCTGATCTCCGCATCTCCCATGTGGCCGCCCCATCCCGCGAGGGACGCGTCCGTCACTACTGTGTGCTCCTGTTGGGGAAGGGAGAGGGATATCCTGCTGACCCAACGATGGTTCGTGAGCCACCGCTGCAAGTCCTGTGCAGGGCCCTCCAAAATCTGGACGTAGTCGGACAGGTTCCCCAATGCTGCGTCCACTGGAATTTCAGGTCCCACTGCAGAGCCCGCATATGCCATCTGGCATGATCGATTAGCAGGATGCAGGAGGCCATGAGGCCCAGCAGCCTCAGGGTCTTCCTGACTGAATCCCAGGACCAGGGCTGAAAGATCGGAATCATAGCCCAAATGTCCCGGACTCGCTGTTCGGGAGGATAAACCCGAAACTGTGCCGTATCCAAAACCGCTCCGATGAAGAGGAGCTGAGAGGGAATCAGGTGCAACGTCGGCACATTGAAGGAAAACCCCAGCAAAGGCAGGAGGTCGGCCGTAGTCTGGAGGTGGGAGACAACTGCCTGGGGCGAGCCCGCCTTCAACAGCCAGTCGTCGAGATAGGGGAAGACTGAAACCCCCGATCTGCGCAGATGAGCTGCGACCACCGCCATCACTTTCGTGAACACCCGAGGGGCGCTGGTAAGGCCAAAAGGGAGCACGGTGAACTGAAAGTGCTCGTGGCCTACCGTGAACCAAAGGTAACGCCGGTGAGCCGGCAGGATGGGGATATGAATATAAGCATCCTGCAAGTCCAATGCTACCATCCAGTCTTGCGGGTCTCGGGCAGACAAGAACTGAGCAAGCGTGAGCATCATGAACTTCTCCTTCTGGAGGAAGCGGTTGACGTTCCGGAGGTCTAAGATAGGCCGCAGGCCCTTGACCTTCTTTGGAACCACAAAGTAGTGGGAATAACAACCATGACCTACTTCTGGAACGCGCTCGATGGCCCCCTTGGCCAAGAGGGCCGCAACTTCCTGCTGGAGAAGTGACGAAGTGATCCCCCGACATGCGGTGGTACTGAGGTGGCATGGCTGGAGGGGTAGACTCGAAGGGGAGGGAGTATCCCCTTTGGACTATTTGAAAAACCCACCTGTCCGAGGTTATGAAGCGCCAGTGGGGACAACTAATAGTAAATTTTGCAGCATCTCTCCCTTCGGTAATGTCTTGGGAGACAACCGCCCGTGCTTCCACAGGGCACTGAGGCAGCACCTGTGCCACGGTGTCCCACACAGAATGGGAATAGCGGCCCAGCAGGCACGCAGTATTCACCGCCCGTAACCCAGAGCTGGCAGATGTGAAAATCTTTTTCCCAAATTGCTCCAGTTTCCTAGATTCCTTGTCCAGAGGAGCAGAATGGAACACACTCGGCGAGGCAGAAGCCTGGACAACCTGACTCTCAGGCGTCAGGTGTTGTGTGAGAAAGCTGGGATCGCCCAGCGCCGGGCGATGGCGGCCTGCCACACCCTTGTCTACCGGAGCTCCTGTGTTAGGTTTGATCCAGGTGCTCAACAGGATATCAGAGGTTACCCCAGTACTCTTTTAAAACGGGCCAAAAAGAGAGCGTGGTATTGCCCACGAGAGACTCTACTAGAGACCAAAAAAAGTGAAAAGGCGAATGATAGAATGGTATGTGTCACCACCTTTAACCCAGACAGCCAAGCAATCAAGAAAACAATAGTCAAATATTGGAACTTGGTGGCTACAGAAATTGGGACTGCTGAATTACCATTGTTTGCTTTCAAACGTGGCAAGAGTATAAAAGACGCTGTGGTTAATGCCTACCTTCAGAGTCCCCCCAAACCAGACTTGCGCTCACAATTATCACTACCACCGATCTTGGGCCACAAAAAATACGGCAGCTGTAAAGCTTGCGTGTCCACGATAGAAGGCCCCGTATTTGTTTATGGTACAAAAAGCTACACACGACCTGCATTTACTAACTGCAATAGTAACAACGTTATTTATGCAATTTACTGCCCATGTGATAAAGTGTATGTAGGGCAAACTACACAAAAAATTAAGTGTAGAATTTTACAACACATGAGCAGGATCAAATGTAAAACACAAGGGGCACCTCTGGTGGATCATTTTCTAAGTGTCAACCATTTACCGGATAGTATGAGATGGACAGTAATTGAGAGGGTGCGGCTGCATCCGAGAGGGGGTAACATTCACTCCATTCTCAACTATAAGGAGTGTAGATGGATCCACTCTCTGGACTCTGTAAAGACAGGGCTCAATGAAAATGAGGAGACCAACAAACAACTTGGCATGTTATGCTTTAGATAAGTAGAGATATTCATAAACTTAGCCTGTCTGTGACAAATTTGTTTAGCATTCATACTTATGTATGACTCCTTGTCATGTTCATTGTGTCTGTTCAGTCGCGACGAACTTATGGTGTATAAAATGCATACTCAATGAAAACCTTCTTAATGTTACTTAATTTGTATAAGATACACTAACCTTTCTCAAACAGCTATGCTTTATGTATACGCACTGTGTAAAGCAATGTTGAAACTGGTCTATGTGAACTGTCTGAGCTGATACACCTGTCTACTGTTGTTACACTACTAAGTAGAACTGCTACTGTCTCTTGAGTCATGACTCTGGCAAAGGAACCCGATTTAACTGCGGGTTATTTGTCCAACTTGATTGAAAACTGTCTTAATATAAGGAAAGGGTTATCGAAAACTCGGAATTGAAGAGATAATCTGAAATGCCATGTAAATATTGAGAATTTGTATTTTCTGCCCAAATATTATATTTTTGCACGATTCAGATACTCTGCGTGTAAACATAGAACATAAATAATTTGGCACTGTAGTTGTTGCCTTATACGCACGAAGAATTAGTCTATTTGGAGAGACCAATTGACATGGCCCACAACAGTCCTGTTTCTATGTCCGTTGACAGCCATAATATAGCTGCTGCACGCTTCTCGCCCGGGCTGGCTGCGTGTAACAGACGGACTCCCCCTGAATAAGAGAAACTACGAAAAAGCATCAGGTAGGAGGCATCTCAACTGCTTTGCCGTACACCTGTGCCGTTCTTTGTTGTTTTTATCGTTAGTAGGCCGTTAACTGACTTACCGGTAAAGTGACGGCGGATCGGTTAATTTGTTTGTAGTGGTTAATCATTGGCTCACCGGGTACCCACACTTTTAAATCGTGTGTCGTGAATTGAATGGTGCACGTTGGCAGTGAATATATCGATTTGTAACCAGGCAATGCCTTTGGGGAGTAGATCCCCATCGGGATAGTGTTGAGGATACCGTACCTATAATTTATCAGTGAAAGGAATCAAGCCACATTTCTATTTTTATAATTATGACCCAAGTACGGGGTTATTTGAATTTCTAACAGACTATACGACCCTTGTGGTACTAAATGTGGGTTGCTTTATGCATTTCTAGTTGAACTCGTGTCCTGATGACTGTGCCTCCTGCAGTGTTATACGTAAAGTCTCTACCTTGAAGTCAGGTGAGCCATCACGCGAACTACTAACCTTTAATGGTACCTAGTATTTGTCATATGAATATCATTTTGATTATTCTTATCTGGGTTTATATCTGTAGCAATTCACAACAGGTCCCGTTAATCAGAGAAAAAGACGAAAAAAGACTTACTAATTAGACCAAGACGAATCTGTTTAACAGTCAAGATCTTCTACGATTCTGGTAATTAATTTTATATGGTCTCAATGCCTCAAATTAAAATTTTTTTTGCATCTAATATATGCGTACTAATGTGCATACATGTCACCAGGTAGTCCCTTCCGATTGATATCGAGTGGCAACTGCGGCATATTGGTGGACATCTGTCCCATCACCTACAATTTAGGTGAGTGGATGGGGAAACTCTTGTTCTCCTTGTCTCAAAACCCTTAACACAGCTTAGACACTGACCTATATATATTCATTTTGTTTAGGCTGTTATACACCTCCTGTGTCCTGAAGAAGACCCGATATGACTATGTAAAACGACTGGTTGATATAGGGTCGAAACGTTGGCGGTTCTACAGTCCCTTACCAATTGGAAATTCCTTGTATATACCATAAAAAATTAGGACATGTGCCTTACAAGGTTTATTCTTTATCCATAATTAAGCTGCGGACTTCTTTGCAAATTGTTGCAAAAAAATTTTGTGTATACTTGGCTTTTATTGATAATCACGTGCATATATTGTAAATATTTACACTTTCACAACTACACTTAGTCACTTTATTCACTTTGTCACTGCGTCGTTTTTTTACAAATATTGTATATACAGCCTTTTCATTTCTGTCCATATTCAAATGAGTTGATTTCCAAATGAAAACCCAAAAAATAAATTGTTGTTTTTTCGAATTGTAATTCACTGTGCAATATTGATTATTTGGATGATCTATTAATGCTGTGTTTTGTGATTCTTCTTAAGAAATTTTGTTGCTTTTTGATTTATTTCAATTTCAAGTAACTGCTTCCTTTTGGAACCATTGTTTATATTATGTTCGTAACCCAGAGCTGGCAGATGTGAAAATCTTTTTCCCAAATTGCTCCAGTTTCCTAGATTCCTTGTCCAGAGGAGCAGAATGGAACACACTCGGCGAGGCAGAAGCCTGGACAACCAGACTCTCAGGCGTCAGGTGTTGTGTGAGAAAGCTGGGATCGCCCAGCGCCGGGCGATGGCGGCGTGCCACACCCTTGTCTACCGGAGCTCCTGTGTTAGGTTTGATCCAGGTGCTCAACAGGATATCAGTAAGCGCTTCATTGAAGGGCAGTAACGGCTCCGCAGAGGAGGACTGTGGCTGCAGCACCTCAGTCAGGAGATTGGACCTGATGGGTACAGAAGGGAGCTCGAGGTTAAGAGCCTCAGCCGCCCTACGCAACACCACTGGAAAAGTCCCAACCTCCTCCGTGGCCACGTAAGAAGGGGACAGAGTACAAGTGTGTGGAGAGAAATCCAGATCTACTGTACCCTCCACACCGCCTCCCATTCAGGCTCATCCTCACATTGAGCTGCAAGATGGTCCTCATACACCTCCCAGTACTCCCCCTTCGTCCACCGGTTGTTGAAGAGGCCGGTAAGGACAAGGTGCCCTGGGAAATGGGATAAACTTCCCTCCAAGGAATGGAATGGGAGGGTAAGATACCAGTCCCAGTTCGGCGCCGTCCAGCGTGAGCGCCGCGCCCGTCGCTGAGGCCGGATCCAGGGCCAGCGCCAATGCCGGTGGCGCCGCAGGGTATGGTGCCGGCGAAGCCGAGGCCAAAGGCGGCGGCACAGAGGCAAACCATTCTGACAGATCCGCGGGGCCCGAAGGCGCTCCGGAGGGACCCGGCGGGGCAAACAAATGGCGCAAGCCCGACATGAAGGCCTGCACCTCGTCCGAAGTCGCGTGCGGTCCCGGAAAGGGTGGGTAGGCCGCAGGCAACAACGGAAGCTCCAACGGAGCCGCGGGGGAGTGACTGCCCGCCCCCTCCACCGCGTCCAGCGACAGGTGAGGGGTAGAGTTAGAGCGACGTCGCTTCTTTGACTTTTTATGACTCCTAGACTTACCTGTCCCCAATTCGGACAAGCGAGGCTAATGGCTCCGCGACCGGTCCCTTGACCTCCCATGGGATCGGGAACTCGATCGGCGCGGAACCGATTGTCGGACCTCCAACAACTTGGGGGAACGCTCCCGCAAAACTTTCGGTGCCATGGCCCGACAATCGGGGCACGCCTCGGGTCATGGGCGTGCCCCAAGCAGAAGAGACACACGTCATGCGGGTCCGCTACCGACATGTTTCGGCGGCAGGCCCTGCAGGACTTAAACCCGGGCATCCCTACTGCACCAGGAGTCAAGTACTCGACAAAACAAGTTGTCAGAAACCAAGTTAAAACTTTTTTAACTAGGGGTACAGCTCTCTCTCGGAACTGCTCTGCTGCGCGGAAAAAGAAAGAACTGACGTCAGTGCGCGTGGGCGTGTCTAAGTAGCTCCGATGACGTCATCTCGGCGGATACGACCCCAGCGACGTACGCTGAGCCGTACGCCGACGCCTGCCGACGCGCAGGGGTACTGCTGACGAAAACTTTACGGATCCAGTCGGACGCCTGGGGATATTCTAAGGTAAGGAATCTATCACTAACGTGTCTCTTTCAGATATGCTAATCAGTATATTACGGACTCTAATGTTTAGCATACATGACTTGATCTCGTTGTTACAAATTATACAGAATGACGGATACCTTCGCCAGTGCCCACCTGCTTTTCTTATCACTTATGTCTCTTATTTTCTATTTGGTATTTATGTTCATTGTCTCCTTGTTTTCTTTGTGTTACATTTTTCAAAAGATTTTCAAAAAAAACTACTTGAAATTTTTTTTAAAAGTACTTCATCAGTACCCATGGCGTTCAGTGTACTATTTAAAGGAACAGATTCTACATTACTATTTTGTAATAACTTTTTTTTTTCTACTTCCAGGAAATCAAAACATATTTTTTAAATGCCTATATGGAGAGAGAAAGTAGCAACCTTGCATATCTTTATGAGTGACAGGTGGCTGTCATTACTACTTTTGTGCTCTTAACATGAAATCAACCCTTGCCAGTTGATGCCAATATGACAACTAAACTAATTATTCTAGAGATTAAACTGATATTTACTATAATTTTTAAAGCATATGTCAATATATTGGGGATACTTGGTTCTTACAAAATAAAAAGCAATTCCTTGCCACATAATCTCAATGAGGGAATGAAGCTTGAGTAAGGAAAATAGATGGAAAACCGTTTAATTCAAATTAAAGTGTGCAACAAATGTGCACATATCCTAGGATAGTTACAAAGGATCATTTTATTATAGCAAAGGACAGCATAGGAAACTGGATCCAAGGGTCACACAACCATCACTTAGAATTCCAGTTTATTCATGCACGTTTCAGCAATTGGGGTGTCAATGCAAGTTCAAGGATATACAGTTTTAAAATGTACATATAACTGATCTAAAATTGACTCATTTGCAGAGGTAGTGGTTATTCTTAAAATGTGACATGGATCTAGCACTTCTGGATTTCTGCTGCTCTTCAAAACATTTCTGTAGCTTTACAGAGTTCTCTGAAAGTTCCACCGTCTCAAACAACACCATGTAATTTGAGACGCCAATCATGAAATAAATTTCTAACTTGCTACAAATTCTACTTGAGAAGTCAAGTAATCAGTTGTAACTTTGAGTAGGAGATCATAAAGATATTGCAAATGCAGTGGGTGATACTCAATATTGGATTGGACAGCAAGGACTAGTTTTCCACAAAAGAAAAGTAATATTTAACTTAGCAATTTAAAACAGTTCTGCCTGGAATAGCTCCAATCATCTCAACATGCACACATCCGCCACCGCACTGCCTGGTCCCCCTAAAGGCCCAAAATGTTAACTTTGGGAATACACAGAGACTGGTTGCTGTACTATATGCTACTTTCTGAGGTACAAAAACAAGATACATAATTCAACAATCTTTCTCAGTATGCACTACTTTTCGAATTTGGGACTCCTTAAATTGTAGTGCAGAGTACAACCTCAAACCATGCCCGCTATAGGGAAAAAAATAAAAATACTTTTCATCTGAACTGACAAAGATGATGTACCACACACTCTCAAACTGACCACAATACCATGGAGCAGAATTAACCCTGATGCATGAACACACTTGCAGATAACATTTCTTTGGACAAGTCCAGCTATCATATCATACAAACACAATAACATTAATCTGAGTAGTCAAAAAGATCACCTAAGCATGTTTAAATTAACGTTCAGAGAAATGTTTAAATGAGCAACACCTGTGTCCCTTTTCCTAAGATTTGTAAGGGTGGCCAAATGTTTGAATTGTCATGTGCAAGGAAACTAAAACTACGAGAACAGAAATTTCAATTGGTTAGGTCACTTAAATGTCTAGAAGACCACGTCTCCAGCTTTTCAACTTTCTCTATCTGGACCGAAAGATTAGGGCAGTTGCTATTCTTGATGGATATAAAAGGTCCATCAAGAACAGCGATAAAGCATCTTACAGAACTTTAAATTATCTTCCTTTGGTAAAGGACTTCAGTCTTTATCAATTAGTTAATTAATATGACAAAGAGAAGTTTGTTAAAGAACCCTGCTCTTCTATGCTTTTGAAAGAGGGCCCTCGGGTCCGATTATTTCTGTAAATTCTATGGGAGGAGCCTCAAGAGGTGAGCAAACTGATCTCATCACCAGACTTTTATGAATAGCCTACTTGCAGCATGTTTTTAGAGACCACCAACTGGTAATTCCTCAAATGGTCACTGACAAAACATCTCTGTAAGAAGCGGTCATAATATGCCTTTGAGCGCATCTAATAGAAGATACTTTAATCTGGAATAAAGTGTTGAATAGAGATATAGGTGATAAATTAGCCCTTTAAAATGCACAAAGCTCTAACTTTGCAAAAACCTGATAAAAAAAAATTATATATGTGATCTTTTCCGGTATTAACAATTTGCACAATGGGCACACTGTTCCTCTGGAGTGGCATGTTCCTAGGGGTTCCCAGGCAGCCAAGCTGTTAATCTTGTCCCTGGTCATGGAGTTATTGGTCTGACTCATGCATCACATTTTTGGGCCATCATTCATGGTATGTGGAATGTTATTTTTTTTATAATACAGATAATATGCTGCTGTATATAAAGGATCCATTTGTTGTCTACCCAAAAATACCATAACCTAATGAAGATTTTACCATGTTTCTATGATAAAATGTAACTGATCAAAATAAGTTTCATAACAGTTGGGGGTACACAGACAATTCTCAGTTAAGTCATAAAGTAATAATTCCTTGGAGCCTAATTAGAGATCAAACATGCATGAAGCCATTTCCTTAAAAGGTTTAACACTCCCTAGCTCTTCAAAAGGGAAATCCTTATTAGGTCTCTCTGCAGGACCCATCCAGAGCCTGAGGTAGCCAACACATACACACTTATACATGGCCCATGGACGTTCCTTATTGTGGTTCTTCCAGGTGAGGGATGGATCCAAGTGGGAAAATTAATAGTAGTAAGATGGTATAGTAAATTCCTTAGATGAAGTAGGCAAGACCATCCGGAAGCTCGCAAGGTAGCCTGGGTTCAAGGAACAGGCATAGGTATTCTGTCCAGCATACGCTAAAATGCTAAAAGACACTCTGTAGGCATTTCAATCATCCAAGAGTGATAATATTTCACCAACATCCACTGCATGCATTGGTCAGGTTACTGTTCATCCCTGAAACCAGTGTCGGAGTGGAACCTGTATCCCAATATTTAGGACTATACCCCAGTAATCATGACACCTCAGAATAGCACCATTTACCTCACGACGTTCCACTCTGGGTTGATCCTGTGTAATAGGACACCCCACCCAGCATCAGTGCAGAAAAGAAACATTCTAAGTCATAACGACCACTCAGTATCTGAGTTCTAGATCATGGAAAAGTTTATTTTATTACAAAAATCTCAAAATCAAGCAGTACAGATAAACGACATGAAGGCTTAAAGTGCAAAATAATAGAGAATAATCAAGAGTCAATAAATCATTAGAAGTATCAAATGAGCAGCAGAAAATCAAGGAAAAGTTGGACAACATCCTCCACAGACCAGGAAAGTCTGCAAGGAAAATCTCAGAATATCTGACTCACCCCCAAACCAAAAGGTTCTTACACACAATTCTTGCAAAGAAAATTAGCTTGATGCACATGTAACATTTCTTCTGGCAAATCAGAGTACACCATGCAAATGTAAATGACATTATATGTCAGCATTATCAATTTATTTAAGTAAGTCTGATGCTCTCTAAACATACATTCTTCAGAGATGTTTTTATCATTACTTACATCTAACAAAAGCAAATTATTAACGTGCCAAACAAACTCTGCCACGGAAAGACAGTAGAAGAAACCTTGAATGTTACAACCTTCATAGTACACTAGAAGCTTCTTTTAATAGGTTTCTGTTTTATTGTTGTACAAGAAAACATATTATATCAGTTGTATTCACATTCAGGGAGCCTGTGGAGAGAGAAGATGTGCAGGGGGGACCTGATGACAGGGTGAATGCAGGAGTGAAGACCCAGACAGAAAGAGTATCCATTTTAACCAACATGGCAGCGTCACTAAAATGAGGCATAACCGGAACATGCTAATGTACACATTTCCAAACCTCTCATTAACCGTGTTTTAACTGCATACATACTTATTTCATTGTTTACATATAAATTCAACATAAAATGATTAATACTCAATGGTAAACATCACCTGAAAAACAAACCTACAAAAGAAAAACGTACCACCATACTCTTATTCTTTCCAATCCAATGCGCAAAAAGCAAAAAGATATTAACTGCCTGTCGTTGACAAAGGCATGGTCGACACTAAGGTGGCCATCAGGGAAGTCGTCATTGAATGAAACGTCAACCTGGAAGTTGTTGGTAAGGATGTAGTCGGCCCAACTTTTAAGGTGGGTTTGTAATATTTGAAAATTGGTATCAAGTTGTGAGTATCCTTAGACAAACCCTGGAACTCAGCCCCCCGGGAGCCAGCATTGTTTGAAGATCAAAGCAATAAGGTATTAAGAAAGCGATGATCATTTGGACATTTTACAAACGTCTGCCAGAGGCACATTCCCTTAAAAAGCTTGTTTGAAGCAGATCATGGCCTAACTCTCAATTAAAGACAGATGAGTAGGTTATGACATATATGACCTCTGATTGAATTTAGTAGGGACATCTTCATGAAGTGTGAAGAAAAATTACTAACTTTGGTAAGGATATTTCTAGTAGATACATGATCTTTTTGCACATTCCTCACCTTATAAACTATACCTTCCGGCACAAGCCTTGTCAAGACAACGTCTCTCTAGTAACAGTGCTGCAACTCTGTCTGGTGGCGCTATACAATTTCAGCTGCATCTCAACACCAACGGATGAGATGTAACCAGTGTATATTACACTTCACCAAGCGCACTGGCGTCAGTTCCTGGTACTTCTTCCAGGACAGAGGTAGAAATATGGAGAGGATCTTAGAGTGCATCAGTGACCTTCACAGCACATGTATCTGCATACATTGGGATCTTTTTAGGTCTCGCCTAGCGATGCAGAGCATGCGTTGTTCGCCTTGGCGAGACCTATTGTTGTCGGTTTGGTGTGCGAAGGGGGACAGGACATGGCACGTGCACGGCTGGCAGAGTTAGCACAAGGACAGGAGATGTACACGCGCGTACGGCTCGGCCGCTCACTCCCTCTCTCCCTCCCTGTCTGCGCACACGCTGTTTGCCTGCTCACGGTTGCTTTCACTTTTGTTGCCGGCTCGTTTAGAAAAGCTTGAAGGTTCCCAGCACTGTGCCCGCCTCTCCCTCTGGGCCTCGCTGCCCCACCTTTACAACCTGTATATGAGGCGCCCTTCACAGCAACAGCATCTGATCAGGCGGACGTCGCATAGCTGTGTTTTATTTTGGTAATACTCGCACCGCTGAGCAAAGAGCCATTCTGGTGATTTTCACTGCTGGTTTTTAAAAGGTTTGGCATGTGACCTTTGCTCTGTGAAGTGCTTTTTTTGCTTTTTTACCAGAAGCAGCAGGTAAATAGTACTTAATGAAGGTTTTAGTCAAACGTACAGTGCAGTTAAGTGTTGAGACTTGTACATTCTTTAAAGACCTTCAAGTGCGCTTCGGTAGACTTTTCGTTCAAACCCTATCCATCAGAAATACCTGCACCACAGAATCCCTGCCCTCCATCCTTACTTTCCCCTCTAGTTTCTATGTCCTCCCTCTTTGCTGCTTCTCTTTCTCTCTGCCCCTACTGTTTTCTGCCTCTCGGTGCTTCTGCTGTAACTTCTGGTCCAGTCTCCATGCTCCTTCTGGCTCTCGGTGCTCTTTCAGCCCCTCTGTGCCCACCCTGCTTCTCTGTACATCTATTATGACATGCTCCTGCTGCTCTTCATGGTTCTGTCTGCCTGCCTTCTGTCCCTCTGTACTCATTCAGTTTCTTTCTGAGCCTCTGCCTCCGTGGTCCTCAGTTTGATTGGTGCTGCTTTTCTGCAGTTCTGTGTCCTCTTTTGTGTCTTCGTACTCCTGCGGTGATTGTGCATCTTTTCTCTCAGTGCATTGTGTGTTCCTGTGCTCATTGTTGTCTCTGCACCTTCGGTCTGCTGGGGCACTGTATCTTTGTTTGTTATATCTCTACCTGTGGACTTCACAGTTCTCCATGGCTTTGCTGACCCTCTTTTCCACTTCTGTTATGTCCCTTTGTGGTGAGGTCCTTCTGTCTAGCTCTGCTCCTTCTGTCTATTTATTTATACTCATTCTGTCTTTAGGTGCCCGTTGTTTCTCTTTGTCCCTTCTTTTTCTGTGTTCTGCCTGCTTCCTTGTGTATTTTCTTCATTTTCATGGCCGCTCTCTTTTGTTGGGACCTTTCTGTCCCGATGTGCGGTTTTCAACGCCTATGTGCCCCTTCTGTAGTATGGGTTAACCACTCCCTTTGTACAACGCTAAGTTAGCATAACCTCGTCGGCTGTTGGAAAGCCAGCTTGCCGCTTCTGCTGCTTTTGCACACGACACTGTTGTTACATGTTATTCATTCGAGAACTGCTGACTCGACTTTGCTTCACATGAGAACCGTCTGTTGTTTAACATCCTTAACAGTGAGCAGTGACCTTGGTCTGTACACCGTGTAAAGAACGAGTCTGGGTCACTAGACGATGCAGGTTGTTGTGTTCAGGTTGATCGTACCACTTCTTAGCCATAACATACATACAGCTGCCAATACCTGAAAGACGAGTCCTTTAATATTGCCGAGCAGCATGTTTTCTGTTACATTCGAAACGAAGAGCTGTTGCAGGAGAGAGCCTAGCTGATCCTGTGATGTGATTCCACTAAGCTGATCTATAAGGTATGGGGTCCCCCATGCAAGCCTAAGAGACCTTCTATTAGTCTAATAATAACCTATTAGTTGCTAGAGAAAGGAGGGTGGTCGCTTTCCACTGTCATTATTATTATGATTGCTCCTTTCATTTTCTATGGTATTGTAACAATGCTGATGGTTCTGATCTTAACCATTTGTCTGCTTGTGTTAGCCAAAGTACTGCATCTTGGGACGCGAGGTTTATAAAATAAACTCTTTAAACTTTACCGTGTCTTTGTTATTCTGTTGTGGACTGATATATAGCTACCAACGGGTATTTCGGATTCCCACCACTCCTGAGAGTATCTAAGTCGCTTGTTCTGGGTTGTCTATACATTGGGACCACCGAGCTAAATCTCGGATAATGAATGCGACACTAAGCTAGTCGGATAGGGGTTCTTGGTTCTGAGGGGAGTTTCTGGTACACCACAATTCTCTGAGGTCCTGGTTTTCTGCGCATAGTTCTGTGCATAAGCAGAATCCCTGCAACATGGCGCACCTAACGTTTGGTCTTTTGATCTGAAACGCCTTAGTAGTGCTTTTATTAGTCCACAACGCCCTCACTCTGGTTTCCGGACAACGGGAGTGACGGCTTAACCTACCTAGGTTTCGACTAAAGGTTCTTTCAAGCTTGATAATTAAAAAGGTTTTCTTTTTCTGAACCCCAGTGCTACTGTAGAGCTTGTTGTTGTTCTTCTGTGTGTTCCGATGGCGGTCAATGTTGTCGCGCATAGTCGGGTTCCCCTGACCGCACATTTGCGGGTCTATGGGGTCCCTGATGACGGGTTGGCTGTTATTTTTGTGGTAGGGGCTGATGCGGCGTTCCCATATGAGTTGTTTTACTCTTGGGTGACATTTGATGCAGTGGATGCAAACGACAATTTGTTCCACGAATATACTCCCACAGCGATGCCTGCAGCCTATGCCCCTTATCGGACACTTGAAATTCCTCTCACTGCCTGGCAGCATACTATTTGGTTTAATGGCGCCCTTCCCCATGCGGTAGTACCGGCGAGAATGGCCCCATTGTCTATTGCAGGGGCCACATGGCCGGTGCTGGCCGGTTATACACCCCATCCCCGCTACATGACTGTGGCGGTGGCGGAGTTACGTGTGCTACACACTGCCCTGATTACGGTCCATAGGGCGTTAGTGCAGTACGTGTCTCGCAATGTACAGGTGGGGGCACCTGTGGTTGCGGGCCACACGACTGACCATCACGCGGTGGTCATCAGTCCAGTTATGGTTAATGCGGTTGTCGGCAAGCGCCCCCAGAATAAGGATGAATTTCCTTACTGGCTTGCTGAGAAGTTTGATCAATTAGAAGCCGTGTTTCCGCATACTTCTCCTGTGGATAATCACAGGATACTCACTATTACTTTGCCAAAGGACCTGGTCCCGGATATTGTCGACTGTGACAATTGGGGCAAGGTCTTTGCTGCGACCTATGCGAAGTGCTACGGCACTCCGTCTATGTCCGTACTACCCTCTGTCATCAAGAAGGTCCAAGACAATCATGGTGCGGAGGCAGCCATTGAGTTGGGAATGAGGCTTGTCGACAGCTTCGATGTGGTTTGTTCCATGGTAATGGGCAACCTCAAAGGAGATGCCATGCAATTCCAAGTGGGCAATATGTTGGCACTTGTGGATCCGGCCGACAGGCCAAAGGAATTCGCTAAAATTATAGCGAAAGCCTACAGAATGGTGGGTCGTAGCGCCTTGGGTGTGATGCCCACCGTGATCATTCCTACTGTAGTACAGCAACCTAAAGTGAGTTCGTCTACCAAAGACGAAAAGCCCAACTTCCAAAACAAAGTTGGCGAGCCAAAAAACAGGGGAAGCAGCAAGAGAAACGGAGGTCTCGTTCTGCGTCGCCGGTGCAGATACAAACTGAACGCACTTATGATTTGCGCGATCGTTCTAATATTAAGTCACGTGGTAGATTTCAGGTTCCTGAACAACGCTCTCCTCGTTCTTCACAGGAAACATCGGCTTTTCAATCCGGTGGCGGAGATCGTGGGAAAGGAAGGGGTGCTCAAGGTCGTGAGCAGCCCCGTCAGACTGAAGGTAAAGGCAAGCAGGACGAATCTGCACGTCAAAGACCCCCGTTTCAGAAGAAAAAAGTTGCTGCTCTAACTGCGAGATATGCCTCAGATGGTACAGACACAGCTTCTGAACCAGACATGGGCGCTAACGCTGCTAGACAGCGCGGCGGAAGTTACAGTAGTGCGACAAGCGCTGCGTCCATATCTGGCGGCGACAGCAACTGATACATTTGTAAGTGTTGAAACTGCTGATACTTGCGTATCTCCCCCTGAACGGATGTTTGAAATTGTCCTTATAATTGAGGGTGACATACAACGTAAGATTAAAGTGGTGTTTTGGGACAATCTTACCTCCACCTATGATATCCTTTTGGCGGAGGCAGATTGGCCCCCGGCTTTTGTTTTAGATGCTCCTAGAGGGGAGGTAGTGATCCTCCCTTCCTTTGGGCACACAGTGCCACTGGAACATTCTAACAGGTTAGCCGGGGAGTGGGCGCAGGTGCTCGCGCCTGCGTTGTATCGTAATCAGGTGGGCTGGGACAAATTTTCTCCCAACCATACGATTCCGTTGCGGTCAGAACCCTAGCCACAGCCCCAATATCCCATGCGTCGCGAGGCTATGTCTCACGTCGCGTCTATCCTTGAACAATTGGAATATCAGGGAGTAATTGAAACATGTGTGTCACCCATGAATAATCCCTTATTCACTGTGACGAAGCCTGATGGATCGTACCGCCTAGTTTTGGATTACCGGCACTTAAACTCGCACTGCCGGACATGCGCGGTACAAAATACACACAGTTCGGCTCTCGTCGATAGTCTCGTGAGAAAACGATTTAAAACCACTCTTGACATCTCCAATGGCTTTTACAGCCATAATCTGTCCCCTCATAGCTATGAGTGGACGGCGTTTACCTCGGGTGGCAAACAAAAGAAGTTCAAAAGGCTCCCGATGGGCTATAAAAATAGCCCCAGGGTCTTTGCTGCTCATGTGGTCTCTCTTGGAGATGGTTGACCCGGAAGCATACTCGTATGTAGATGACATCTACCTGACGGACGACGAGTTGCTTCCACACCTTGCTCGCGTGGATTACATAATTACTATGTTTGCTGACTTCGGTTACAAGTTCAACTTTGCGAAGTCCCACATTGCCGAGTTCACAGTGCTGTTCTTGGGGTACGAACTCAATCATGAGGGTCGAGGCTTGGCTCCGCAGTTCCTTGAGAAATGCGCACGCCTTAGTGCTCCTACGACACTGAAGAAATTGCAATCTTTGCTGGGTTTTCTGAATTTCGGTCGTACCTACATTCCTGATTATGCCCAGCGTATCAAGTCGCTTTATGCCTTGGTACAACCTACTTTCACCAAATCTTGCTGGCTGCCTGAGCATTGTGCTGCATTGCAATCTTTGCAGTCTGATCTTCTTGCTTCGAAATTCTTACAAACTCGTGATAACCACACTAACCTGGTCATTAGAATTGTACCGGGTGCAGTGGGTTTCACCTACTTGACGTTCAATGAGGGCGACACCGTCCCCATTGCCTACAAATCTCATCTGTACACTTCGGCTGAGCTGCGCTTTTCCGCTGTCGAAAAAGTACTGACAGCAGTTCAGATGGCGATCCTGAAAGAGCGAGCGCTATCACAGGGGAAGCACATGCTGGTGGTAACACCGTACCCTGCCCTTGAGGCGGTCACAAAAGCCAGTGTACCAAATTCTAAGGCTTTGCATCCAAGGTGGATACAATGGGCAACCTCCTTGACCTCGCCTGACGTCACATATATCTTTGACGCGGCATTACAGACACAGGAGTTCTTGGAGTATGAATTTCTTCATCCGGCTCCTCTGACTTTGCGCCCGCTCGAGGAGTACCATTGTGTTATTTACACGGATGGGTCTGCGCAACCCGCAACTGGATCAAAGCACGCCTATTCAGCGGCCTGCGCAATTGTGGTGGGTACTTTCGTGAACGGTGAGTTCCAATCTGATGTCGTGCATACGCAGTCATTGGGTGTACCGCGCAGTTAGCAGAACTGAGGGCTCTGGTGCTTGCGCTGGAGTTTGCTGATCCTCGAGTCACTACTCTTATAGTGAGTGACTCGTACTATTGTGTTCAATCGTACAACGAGAATTTACACTTTTGGAGTCACAATGACTTTCGTGATTCGAAAGGTAGCACAGTAAAGCACAAAACGCTTTGGGTTCGAGTGGCAGAACTTAAAGAAGCTTTGCCACTCGTGAATGTAATTCACACTCTTGGTCACCAACGGGTTGGTGTCCATGCTGTCGGTAACAGTTTGGCTGATGAGGCAGCAAAAACCACATATTTAGTAGCAGCAGTTACAAGATCCAAAGCTAAGATTGATGATGACATCTTGGCAGCTATTGCTGCGTCCGAGACAGGGACAGCCTTTCCAAAAGGTTTCCCTTCTCGCTACCATTATCGCTTAAGTCCTGATAACGTCCCGTTAGTGAGGATTAACGACGTTGGTGACAGATTGATTCCCAACGCGGACTGCAGACCATCTCTGATTTCAGCTGCCCACGAAGGTGTTACGTCTGCGCATGCCGGCGTTTCGGCTACTGTATCTCTTTTGCAGCAACGTTTCTGGTGGTACGGTTTGTACAAACAGGCACGGGCTTATGTCCTTTTATGTGACATTTGCCAGCAGATTAAACCTTCCTCTGCCGCGCGTCCACCACAAACACAGCTGTATATATCTAATCAACCACTTGCGTGTGTTTATTTAGATCACTGCGGTCCTTTTTCCTCTGATACTGCGTACAAGTACATCTTGGTTGCAGTGGATTCGTGCACACGTTTTCTGTGGGTGTGGCCGCAAAGGAGTACTGATGCCTGGACTGTCATCAAGGATTTGCGTGTCTTTGTTGGGAGTTTTGCATGTGGTACCTTTCATTCTGACCAGGGCCCTGCGTTTGCCTCTAGGGCGTACAAAGAAGCCATGAGAAGTTTGGGGGTCCAAGTCAAATTTTCATCTCCATACCGGCCTGAGGGCAATAGTGTTGTGGAGCGAATGAACCGTGACCTAAAGCAATCTTTGACAGCAAGGGTTTTAGGTACAGGCCGAAGCTGGCTAACCCACTTGTATGACGTGCAACGTGCACTTAATAATCTCCCTAGAAGGTCTCTGGGTGGGCGGACCCCATACATGATGCTCTTTGGAGTACGAATGTTTGTTCCGGATCTTGAGGGTCTAGACATGGCGGCGGCTGCCGCGCCTTTTGACCTAGATGATCACTGTCCTGTATTGCAGACTCTTCAAGAAGCCAGAGACACTCTAGCAAAGGAACACGTACCCTCTACATGCGAAGCTGAGCTCCGGATTCCGGTTGTCGGCTGGCTACCTCGAGTTGGTGACCTGGTCCGTGAGAAGGTGGAGAACAAGAAGGAGTTTGGCCCCTCTTATCGTGCACCGGTCTCGGTGCTTGGAGTCCAGCGTACACGTACAGTTATTTTACCTCCGCTTCCTGGTCGCAAGGATAACAGGTACATCTCGATTGACAATGTCAAGCTACAGCGGGTGGCCCATTCTCCATAGTATGACACCTTCAGTTTCTTGCCCTTCCATTCTGCGGAATTCTGTTGTGATGCCGCCCTCGAACATCATGCCTGAGGTTGCAGTTGAGATGCATGCAGTTACTGCTCCTTCTGTGCCGCCTACTGCTGGTGGTTTGCCTGATGATCCTGAGTATGTCCCGTTGCCTCTGTTACATTCAACAGCGATTAACCAGTCACGTTCTTCCTTTGACACTGAATCAATGAATTCCACTGCCCCTTCCAAAATTTCTGTATTTTTTGCCTGGTTCAAGAGACATTTTTTGGTGGCACCATGGACTTACATCTGGCTGGTGCTAATATGTATTTTTTTGTTCATGACAATTGGCTTTGTGGTAGTGTTTTTTAAACTTATCAATGGACACTACCTGACTGAAAGATCTACGATTAGGTTAATTGATGGAACTTTGGCCCCCCCATTCCTCATCACACATTATGAAAAGGGACCAGACTTTGGTGAACATTACTGCCTGGCCTGTGCGTGATGGGATCGCTTGGGATGCTGTTAAATTTCAAATTCATGGACCTACCGAAGTGATTAATGTGCCTAATGTCTTTCGTGTTTCTATGGGTGATGTAGTTAAACAGATATCCGATCTGATGATTGGGATGTACAAGCAATAGAAGCACTATTTTCTGATCTAAAATATTATGCTGCATTTGATGCTGAAGATTTATATTTAAATTCTGCTAATTATGGTGAACAATTTTGTTATCAACATTATGGCAAACATTTCCTACACAGAGCAAATACCTTTCGTAATTTTGTTAATTACACACAATGGGAACACTGTCTGGCCCCTTATTATGGCAGTTCTGCCACATTAGTGAACAAGTTCACATATTTTTCGGATTTTAGTGTGTCTAGACCGACCTCCTTTTATTTTAAAGTGGCGGCTGAGTCCGCCTCTAAGGTTCGGTTGACACAAACCAAATTGTTATACTCCAAGTCCTTTATGGACGAATTGGCTATCGGAGGTTATGAGCTATGGAAAGCTACTATCGATCTTAAATTGGTTTGGGGTACTAAACCATGGCAAGTTCAGGGAACAGAAGCTTTGCATCGCGCTTGTCTTATCCCAAACCACATTTTGTTTTTGAATTCCTCTATTTTTCAGACAACCTGTTTTGGATTGGCAACATCTAAAAAATTGAATTCCCCCTCGATCCCGGATCTGGGTGCTTATCCCGGCTGGGGTAATTACACAGATCTTTCCCTTACTAGGTTGCAGTCCCTCATTTCCAACGCCACCTTTAATGTTTCAGCGTTTAATCCTGATGGGTGGTTGGTATGGCAAACTGGTTCAGATTCCTGTCAACGTCGATTTTTAGCCTTGGCACCTGGGTACACTCAGGTCAGGGTAGATCCTCGTTTTGAATCATCACATACTGTAACTACCTACTCTGTGGGTAAGTTATGCCAGTCATGGCTGCAACATTCCACGTTAGCATCTGTTAAACTTCATTTGTCCCGTTTAAACGACAAAATTGATTTGAATGATTTTATTAAGGGTCCTGCAGTAGGCAGGTCCAAAAGATGGGTATATGCTATTTACAACGAAGTTTGGAAAATGTCGCAAATTGAGGCTGCGTCCAGATTACGTGCTATTGACCAGGCCAATATGGAAAAAGTATTGGCTGTGATTGATAATAGTATAAATACCTTGTCTTCTAGAATTTACACTTTAGATAATATTGTTTTATCTGTCGTAGACATTGTGCAGGATGATTTGTCTGTGTTGTATCATGGCCAGAATCAGTTGCGTTCTGTTATGCAGTTTGCATGGACTTTGCAAACGTAAAAGGCAGGGAAGGTCCCATGGGATTACATGAATGTTTCCTCTCTGTTCCTCCCTTTTAATTTAACTGCAAAACAACAGTTTATGTCCATGAAGGATGCTACTTATTTATTACTGCACATTGAGAAATTAGAACCGTTACCTTTCTCTATTGCTGAGTTAAATTCGGCCGTGTGGCTTATCCACGGCGTGATCACTTTACCTTTTCCGCTTTTTAAGTTTAGTTCGTGCATGAAACATTATGCTCTTGGCAGATATGGACACCTTGGTACTGCGTTCCTGCACGAAGTTTGGTCGCTCCCGTTCACATATAGATGCATGCGGGAGGGAAAAGAGGTTTATTTGAAGGGTGAGGAATGCACTTCTTCCCCTGATCATTCTGTAGTGTGTAGACACATACAATTACATGGTGCTTGCAATATACACGCTCCTAATTTGGCTTGCATCCTGAAAGGTATACCGGTGCCGGTTATAACCCCTTCATTTACGCTGCTTGCTAACGGTAGTTATTTGCTTTTAAATAATGAGGATTGCTGCGGGATGCTAAAGGGAATACCTTACATAGTAACTGTTTCACAGCGTGTTGTTTGCTGTAATAATGTCCTTTTCTCACCCCCGCATGGCCGGCTCGATGTTTCTATCTGGCCTTCGATTCCAACCTCGAACGCAGAGTTCAAGCAGATGAGCAGAATAAGGGCTCTTTTGTCTCAAAGGGAGGTCGCTTTGACTTCGTCCCGTGAAACCTTTCTTCTTCACGTGGCAAACACCCGCACAGAGGTGCAGGCGCTTTTGAATACTGACCTCCCCTTCCATTTTGGAACATTGATACAAACTATCTTTAATGCCTCGTCTACGACTGGCATAGTTCATTTTTTTAAACTTGTGGGCTCTGGCCTCGTGACCTCCTTTCAGACTATTTTCGGTGTGATTCCCGCATTTTTTCATTCTATTTTTTCCAGCGTCTTCGGAGGTCTCCCGTTGCTTCTCGCCCTTATAGCTGGAATACTTCTATTGGTTTGCGTACTACGCAATGGCTGCGCAACTTGCGTACCGAGACAACATGCCCCAGCTATTACATCTGCGTAACCGGATGCTTGAATACTATGGCACCTTACCCCTGGCCACCTTAAGTGTCGCATATGGATTGTCCTTCCGGTTTCCTTTCTTTACTTGTGTGCAACCAGTCTTTCACTGCCTGGATTGTCCGTTCCAATGGGCTCTGGATTTATGCCCGTCAAACTCGGTGTCACCTGTCCCGGATTTTGGTCAACTGATGGGCCTCTTAACGGCTCATGAGTTTGAATGTTCTGATGTCGGGTTTATGGCCTTGGGTGCGGCACATGGAGTCCTTGGAAATTGGGCCATTGAAGAGGCTGCGATTGACTTGCTGGAACGAAGTTATATCGAGGAACCTTCCTGTTGTCCTCGTGTGGTGCTGGAAGCTCCAATTGTGAGTGAACACGTGTGTTCCTTTCCCTTGCTGGATTGGATGGCGGATAATTTTGCGGAACGCTCCAATGATTTCCTCTTGGAGGCTGTTGCAACTTATTGCGCCTATACCTTGATGGATTGACTTTTTGTTTTGGTCTTCTCATGGTGCATCCTTCGATGTCATTTTTCCCCATTTTTTCATGGTTTTTTTATCTGACGACATCATTTTCCATTTTTTGACACTTTTTTATTTTTTCCTTTCGAACTTTACACTTACCTTATATGGACTTATAGTTCATGCCCTTGGTTCCGTTCTTTCTAACTTGAACTCTGCGTTCTTGATAAGTGCGCCCCTAGTGGTTAGTAGTCCGATCAAGGGGGGTGTAGTATGGGTTAACCACTCCCTTTGTACAACGCTAAGTTAGCATAACCTCGTCGGTTGTTAGAAAGCCAGCTTGCCGCTTCTGCTGCTTTTGCACGCGACACTGTTGTTACATGTTATTCATTCGAGAACTGCTGACTCGACTTTGCTTCACATGAGAACCGTCTATTGTTTAACATCCTTAACAGTGACCTTGGTCTGTACACCGTGTAAAGAACGAGTCTGGGTCACTAGACGGTGCAGGTTGTTGTGTTCAGGTTGATCGTACCACTTCTTAGCCATAACATACATACAGCTGCCAATACCTGAAGGACGAGTCCTTTAATATTGCAGAGCAGCATGTTTTCTGTTACATTCGAAACGAAGAGCTGTTGCAGGAGAGAGCTTAGCTGATCCTGTGATGTGATTCCACTAAGCTGATCTATAAGGTATGGGGTCCCCCATGCAAGCCTAAGAGACCTTCTATTAGTCTAATAATAACCTATTAGTTGCTAGAGAAAGGAGGGTAGTCGCTTTCCACTGTCATTATTATTATGATTGCTCCTTTCATTTTCTATGGTATTGTAACAATGCTGATGGTTCTGATCTTAACCATTTGTCTGCTTGTGTTAGCCAAAGTACTGCATCTTAGGACGCGAGGTTTATAAAATAAACTCTTTAAACTTTACCGTGTCTTTGTTATTCTGTTGTGGACTGATATATAGCTACCAACGGGTATTTCGGATTCCCACCACTCCTGAGAGTATCTAAGTCGCTTGTTCTGGGTTGTCTATACATTGGGACCGCCGAGCTAAATCTCGGATAACGAATGTGACACTAAGCTAGTCGGATAGGGGTTCTTGGTTCTGAGGGGAGTTTCTGGTACACCACAATTCTCTGAGGTCCTGGTTTCCTGCGCATAGTTCTGTGCATAAGCAGAATCCCTGCAACACTTCCTAGTCTCTATGACTATTTTCTGTCTTGAGTGTCATCTTTTCTGATTCTTTTTTTCCTCTTTCTGTACCCCGTCTGTCTGTTTCCCTGTTGTCTCTTTGAACTCCTCTTTGTCTCTCTGTTCCCCCTGGTCTCTTTCTGACTTTTGCTTCTCTGGATCCCTTTATTCTTTCTCACTTTGGGCATGTGTTTCTCTGTCCCTCTTGCATCTCTGTGTGTCCATTCCTGTCTCACTGTACCTCTCCTGTGTCTGTGTACGCCCTTCAGTTTCTCTGTGTTTTGTCTTTTGGTACCCCCTCCTGCTTTTATTTGTCCCTTGCCTCTTTCTGTCCCACTTTTCTCTCAATGATCCTTCTGCTTTCCATTCCCCTTTACCTTTGCATCACTTATGTCTCCCAGTTTCCATATTATTATCCGATCCCCCTTGCCACTCCCTTTCACATTTCCCTCCTCCTCTTCCTCTAAATCCATCATCGTCCCTCTGTAAGTGTAGAGCGAGCAGACAGGGTGCAGCAGCCATAGGCTCCTTGTTCTTCTCTGAGAACTGTTGTATAGGTGGAAGCAGCAAATGGACCCTCCACCCTCCCTGTGCAGAGCATTGGAGGGTCAATGAGTGGACAGTCTGTAGAGGACTATACTGCAGCTGGCCCCCAATCAGAACCCATGCGTTGTCTTGCATCACTACGTTAATTGATGGTATTCTATACATCATTTTGAGTACATAAACATTAGCAATCTAGCCCATTTCTGCAGTGAAGAGCGACAGTTCTCTTCAGACAGCCCTAAAGACACAAAATATGTACCATGCACACTGGTTGTCTACAAGTGGGTCCCTCCCACAATAATAAACTGTGTAACTTGTAAAAGCATAGCAGTTATCAGCAGTCCAGCAATGCAATTACATCAGCCCAATCAAGAAAGAAACAGGTCTGGCGGCTTCTGATCTCATTTTATCTCCTGCTAGACAAAGCATCAGGTGCTAAAAGAGGAAAACAAATGGCCCAGCTGGCTGTGTTAATGATCACTTTATGTGCAAACAAACCAACGCCACATATTTACAAGACAAGAAATGTGAAGGAGAGCAAGCAGAGGAACTCGTGAAATCAACTTTAGAGCTTCCAGTCATCAAAATACATGTTATAACAACTTCCCGATGGCAAACAGATGACACACTACCCCATGCGCCCTACAAACACGTCCATAAGAAGCATTTACAATGCAATAGGTCTTGCATTGACACAAGTTTGAGCTATTGGAATTGTAAATAACGACGCCTTTTATTTTTGTTTTCTTTTTAAAAACAAATAAAGGCATTGTAATTTACAATGCCAATAGCTTAAACTCACGTCACTGCGAGACCTATTGCATTGCAAATGCTTGTTAGTCATGGCACCAACTCATCAAGAGAGGGCAATGTGAAATCAGAGGAAGACTGATACTGATGGTAAGTAACATTTTCTTCTGATAGATACAACCTCCAGCAGACTCCTCAACTTATGAATCATTTCAAAAGCAGTAACGTCACTGCTGAGTAGGATTTAGTAGTGCTGATCAGACAAGGAAGTCATGTAACACAGCACAAGACAAGTTATACAATGCCTGAGCTGTGAGGTAGTAATTGTAAGAAACTGGCTCTATATATACTGCACCAAAGGGAGGTACAGTGTGTATAGAGTCCAAGAGTCCCCAAAGGTAGGCAGAGGTTAAAGTTAGATATAACCTTACTCTCTAAAGTGGTAGCTTGGTCGAGCAGTAAGGCAGTATTAGAGGACAGTGATCAGCATTTGATGTACACCCTTGTAGGAAAGTGGCTCTGTATATACTGTTCCCAAATAGGTACAGTGTGTACAGAGTCCATAGTCCCCAGAGGTTTGGCAGAGGCTAAAGTTAGATATAACCTTACTCTCTAAAGTGGTAGCTTGGTCGAGCAGTAAGGCAGTATCAGAGGACAGTGTAAAGCATTTGTTGTATACACTCAGTCAGCAAATGGTCTCACACACTCAAGAACTGAACTCTAGGCCAATGGTTTGTATATAAAAATATAGGGTTGTTTTATTTTAGAACCAACAGTACGTATCAAAATATACATTATCAGAATGAGATGCTTTAGTTAAATACTTTGCAATAGGCAATTGACTCTTGAATGCAATAGTTACAGTTTGTTGCAATAGGCAACATAATTTCAAACACAATAATACATTGAGCTCAATGGGAATTTTAAGTTAAATGCAATTGATTACTTTCAGGATTACTTTTCTAACTCCAGGACTGGATCCTAGATTCAGTCCTAGGACAGTTCTTGGAAACAAGTGAGTAAATATGTTTTAGTTACTGTTGTGATTTTTAAGCAATATTTTGGTATTTTAAAAGTTGACACATAGAACCTTTTTCTAATCAAATTACCAACGTTATCCTATGGGAGGAAATTCACTTAGCAGGTAAGTGCGGTTATGGTTACTTTTTCGGGTTCAGTGTTGGATCCTGGATCCAGTACTAGTATGCCACCTGTAAGCAGTTGATAGAATGCGTTTAGGTTATACAGGCGATTTTTAACAAATATTTGTACGTTTGCAAAATCGACACTTCGAAGAAATTTCACAGAAAAACAGTCAATGGTTTTCTATGGGAGAAAGTTCAAGTTACCGGTAAAGTATGTTCTTGTTACTTTTGTAATCCAGTGCTGGGCTCCTAGGCTCAGCACTGGGATATAGATCTAAAACAGGTAAGTAATTACGTTTTTACAGTTGGTACGATTTTTAAAGAATATTTGTAGTTTGCAAAAATCGACACTTAGAAGAAATTTCACAGAAAAATAGTCAATGGTTTCCTATGGAAGAAAATTGAGTTAGCTGTACGTATGGTTTATAATTACTTTTCAGGGTCAGTGCTGGGCACCAAGATCCAGCACTGGGATCTCTCCTAATAGCAGGTGAGTATTTCCATTTTCGTTACTCGGTTGATTTTAGGTGAATATTTTAAAGTTTAGAAACTCCACACTTTTCAAGTGAAACCAGTCAATGTTACCCTATGGAAGAAAAGTGAGTTATCGGCTTTTGAGTAAGTACTCGACTGGCAGAGTTAAGGTTCTGGACTTAGACTCAGGGGTCTCCCAGGGTCAGGTAAGTCCAGTTGTTACCCCCTCAGCGGCACATGGGCAGCCGGGTGCAGAGTGAGTTAGGCCCAATGTTATCCTATGGAAGGCAGGGGGGCCTTGGTTGGTAGCTACTGGCTAGCAGGCCACGCGGCTGTGGGAGCTGGGCTCCTAGTCACTTGCTCAGGGCAAATGGGGAAGTAGGTAGGAGTAGAGGTTGCATAGCCAGGGGCACTCGGGCGGCTGGGTGCAGGGTGCTTTTGAGCCTTCGGGCGCTCAATCGATTGCAATGGAGAAGCTCAAGAACGAACAACGGCTGCAAGCTCGGGGACGACGATTCTTCAGGTGCGACCACCACTTCGAGAGGTAAGTTGGGTAGTTGGAGGATAGGTAGGTACCCAGGAGTTGGGCACAGAGGGCCGCCGGGTGCAGGGGTGCCTTTTGGTGTCAGGAAATTTTACCCTCTGTTGATCGCGGTTGGGGGGGTCCCTGGTTCTGATGCTGCAGGTGTTGTCAGGAGCATCGAGGTGGGTCCTTGGGTCGGGGTCACAGTCGCCGGGGGGACATCCTCGTGGTCTTGATCCACTCCAGCACAGGCCAGGCTTGGCGGGTGCAGAGTGTGCAGGGTTTGCGGTTCCTGGCTGATGCCAGGGGTCAAATACTTGCTTTGAGCAGTGCCACTGCTCGTGGGAGTCCCAGATGCTCAGAGTCACAAGGTAGCCAGGTCCTCCGGGATTTGTGAGGTTGCTGGCCACGGGAGATGCCGGGATTTAGCAGGAGCAGGTTCGAGGGTCGACAGGCCGGTAGGGCTGGGGCCAAAGAATTTGGTGTTTTCCTCTTTTTAGCAGCTGCACTGCAGGTCTTCTTTCTTCTTGATCTTCATTGCTGTTTCGGAATCTGGATCTAAGGAAGGAAGGTTCAGGGTGCCCCTAAATACTAAATTTAGGGATGTTACAGGTAGGTAAAAGGCAGGGACCACTGGTTCCCTGCCCTGGGGTGGGTACACCCCCTATCCTGCCACTCTCCTGTGGGAGGGGGGCAGTGGCCTAGTCCTGATTGCGCAGGGCTCCCCATCTTCAAGATGGCGAGAGCCCGGAGATGTAGTTCACCTCACCTCCCCCACCGGTGGGGTTGGCAGAGGCTGGCACACCCCCTGTCATTCCTTGGGGTTTCCGGACAGTCTTCCCGCCAGAGTGGGGGTTTAGAACCGGTAGGGGCCAGTTGCTGAGTGAAGCAAGTGGCCTGGAGAAGCTCACAAAGGCGACATGCCTTTGAAGCTTCCCCTGCCCATCCTGGGGGAGGAGACCTAGCACCTCGCCCAGGATGTGCATTGTTCCAGGCCCAGGAGAGCGGATGGCTCTCTACCCAGGGGTCCAGCAACATGTCTGCTGTGTGGCAGCCTAGGCAGCCCCCTCAGACCAGACGTAGATTGTAGGATTGGTTCAGGTGGGATCTCCAAGTTGTCGTGCATTGTACATTAAATCCTGCACTGGCATCAGTGCGGGTTTAATGTGCTGAGAAGTTTGATATCAAACTTCTCAGTTTTCAGTGTAGCCATTATGGTGCTGTGGAGTTCGTAATGACAAGCTCCCAGCACCATATACTCTTAATAGCAGTACTGCACTTACAATGCCTCAGAATGGACTTAGACACTGTAGGAGTACAGGGCTCATGCACCTGTACCCTCACCACTGGCATAGGGCACCTAGCTAGAGGTCTTCAGTGGAGCCATCATGGTGCTGTGGAGTTCGTGTTTGACTATCTCCCAGCACCATATACTCGTAAATGGCAGCACTGCACTTACAGTGCCCAGAAATGGACCTGGGTACAGTAGGGGCACAGGGCTCATGCTCCTCTACCCACACCACTTTCATAGGGTACCCAGCTAGAGGGGTGGCTGATGTATGCCAGGGCAGTGTATGTTGTGGGCATGGCACACAGGGATGTGTGCCATGTCGACTCTCTGTTTTGTCCTATACCCAGACACTCAGCCTGCAAGGGCAATGTGTTTGTGTCAGGGTACAGGGCCTCTAAGGGTGGCACAATCAGTGCTGCAGCCCTTAGGGGCCTTCCCTGGTCACAAGGCCCTGGGTACCTAGTGTACCGTGTACCATTTACCAGGGGCTGGCATGTGGCCAGGGTTTGCCAATTTGGGTGTTAGGTTTCAGCACAGTTTTTAGGGAAGGAACATAGGCCCTGGGAACCTGATTGGCAGGAGCCCAGGGCACACTCAGTCAGCAATTCAGCAAAAAGTGGGGGCATACCATGCAAGAAAGATGGCACTGTCTCACAACCCTCAGTCAGCAAATGAATTAACACACTCAAGAACTAAACTCTAGGCCAATTGTGTTTGTATAAAAATATACTGTTTATTTTTAGAACCAAGCAGGCTTGGTACAGGTAAGCATTAAATATTTTTCAGTAATAAGTTACTGAATATAGGACAGTTTGAAAATGCAATAGAAATTGTACTTTGATTTACAGGGGAGCAGTAGTATGCAACACTTAGCAAATATGGTACATTGGAATGAATGGGCTTTTTCAATTAATTACAGGTAAGTTACTTTTACGTTACTTTTTCTAACTCAGTGCTGGATGCCTAGATTCAGCACTAGGACATTTCCTAGAAACAGGTGAGTAAATGCGTTTTGGTTATTCGTGCGATTTTTAAAGAATATTTTCAGATTTCAAAACTCCACACTTAGAAATTTTTTGGAGCTGTACATTGAAATAAATAGGCTTTTAAAACAAATTGTAGGTAAGTTACTTTTACGTTACTTTTTCTACCTCAGTGCTGGATGCCTAGATTCAGCACTGGGACATGCCCTGCAAACAGGTGAGAAAACACATTTAGTTATTTGTACGATTTTTAAAGAATATCTTTAGTTTTAAAAAACTCCACACTTAAGTCTTTTTTTGGAGGGAAAATTGTCAGTTATATCCTATGGAGGAAAAACAGGTTATCGGTTTGCAGGGAAGTAAACAACTGTAGGAGTTAAGGTTCTGGGGTTAGACACGGGGTCCCCCAGGGTCAGTGATGCACTGTTGTTGCACCCTCAGCGGCACTAGGGCGGCCGGGTGCAGAGTGTTGAGGCCCAATGTTATCCAATGGGGGATAAGGGGCCTCCAATTGGTGGCAGCCAGCAAGCAGGCCACTGGGTTGTGGGAGCAAAGCTCCTAGGGTTAAGCTCAGGGCACGTTGGGGACCAAAGGTGCACCCTCAGCGGCACTAGGGCGGCCGGGTGCAGGGTGCTGTTTTGAGGTCGGGTGCCTGTGAGAAAGTGCCCTCTTTCTTGCATGGTATGCCCTCACTTTTTGCTAAATTGCTGAATGTACTTTGACTGAGTGTACCCTGGACTCCTGCCAATCAGGTGCCCAGGGCCTATGTTCCTTCCTTAAAACACACAAACTCCAAATTGGCAAACCCTGGCCACATGTCAGCCCCTAGTAAATGGTACCCTAGGTACCCAGGGCCTTGTGACCAGGGAAGACCCCTAAGGGCTGCAGCACTCATTGTGCCACCCTTAGGGGCCCTGTGCCCTTACACACACACACACACACACACACTGTCTTTGCAGGCTGAGTGTCTGGGTACTGGACAAAATGAAGAGTCGACATGGCACACATCTCTGTGTGCCATGCCCAACACCCACACTGCCAAGGCATATGTCAGTCACCCCTCTGGCTGGGTGCCTTATGCCCATGGTGTGGGCACAGGAGCAGGAGCCCTGTGCCCCTACAGTACCCAGGTCCATTCCCGGGCACTGTAAGTGCAGTGCTGCCATTTAAGAGTACATGGTGCTGAGAGCTCGTCAAACACGAGCTCCACAGCACCATAATGGCAAGACTGGGAAGTTTGATATCAAACTTCTCAGCACATTAAACCCACACTGATGCCAGTGTGAGATTTAATGTACCAAGCACCCCAGAGGGCATCTCAGAGATGCCCCCTTACAACTAACCTACAATCCACGTCTGCTCTGAGGCTGCCCAGGCTGCCACACAGCAGACACGTTGCTGGACCCCTGGGTGGGAGAGCCCCTGCTCTCCCGGGCCTGCAACAATGCACATCCTGGGTGAGGTGATAGATCTCCTCCCCCAGGATGAGCAAAGGGAAGCTTCAAAGGCCTGCCGCCTCTAGGAGTTTCCCCAGGCCACTGCAACCCCCCACTCTGGCGGGAAGCTTGGCCGGAAACCCCATACAAGGACAGGGGATGTGCCAGCCTGCCCACCCCACCCCTCAGGTGGGGGAGGCGAGGTGAAGCACATCTCCGGGCTCTCGCCATCTTGAAGATGGGAGGCCCTACCCTATCAGGATTAGGCCTCTGCCCCCCTCCCACAGGAGAGGGGCAGGATAGGGGGTGTACCCACCCCAGGACAAGGACCCATTGGTCCCTGGCCTTCACCTACCTGTAACGCCCCTAAATCTAGTATTTAGGGGCACCCTGAACCTTCCTTTCCCAGATTCCAGGTTCCGAAACTACAAGAAGAACGAGAAGACAAGACGACCTGCCCTGCAGCTGCAAAGGAGAGGGAGACACCAACTGCTTTGGCCCCAGCCCTACCGGCCTGTCGACCTCGGACTTGCTCCTGCTCCAAACCCGGCATCTCTTGTGGCGAGCAACCTCAGAAACCCCGGAGGACCTAGCTTCCTTTGAACTCTGATCCCCTGGGACTCCCATGAGTAGAGGCTCTACTCAGAACCTACCTTTCACCCCTGGCAGCAGCCCGGAACCGCGATCCCAGCCCACTCTGCACCCGCCAAGCCTGGCCGGAGTGAACTAAACCCACGAGGACGACCCCACGGCGACTGTGACCCTGAGTCCGGCACCCAAGGACCCCCCTCGACTATCCTGAAGAAGCTTGCAGCCTCGGAACAGAGTGCCACCCCAACCACGATCAACAAGAGGGTAAGATTTCCGACATCAAAAGGCACCCCTGCACCCGACGCCCCACGGCCCTCTGTGCCCAATCCCGGGGTACCTACCTATCCTCCAACTACCCAACTTACCCCTCGAAGTGGTGGTGGCACCTGAAGAGTCCTCGTCCCCGAGCCTGCAGTCTTTTTCCAAACCGGAGATTTCCCATAGAAATCAATTGAGCGCCCCACGGCTCAAAAGCACCCTGCACCCAGCCGCCCGAGTGGCCCTGGCAGTGAAAACTCTACTCTAACCTACTTCCCCACTTGCCCTGAGTAAGTGACCAGGAGCCCAGCTCCCACAGCCGCGTGGCTTGCCCGACAGCAGCCACCAACCCAGGCCCCCCTATCCCTCATAGGATAACATTGGGCCTAACTCTCTCTGCACCCGGCCGTCCTGAAACCGCTGAGGGTGAACTGACTGTACCTACCTGACACTGAGGGACCCCTGAGTCTATGCCCAGAACTTCAACTCAGCCAGTCGAGTACTTACCCTTAAACCGCTAACTTCATTTTCCTCATAGGGTAACATTGACTGGCTTTTTCTTGGAAATTCTTCTAAGTGTGGACTTTTCAAAACTCAAAATATTCACCAAAAATCAGCAGAGTACCAAAAACGAATTTACTCACCTGCTCTTAGGTGAGCTCCCAGTGCTGGATCTTGGTGCCCAGCACTGACTCTGAAAAGTACCCACAACTATACTTACCTTTAACTCATTTTTCTTCCATAGGAAACCATTGACTGTTTTTCTGTGAAATTTCTTCTAAGTGTTGATTTCTGCGATTTCTAAATATTCATCAAAAATCGTATAACATCTGAAAACGTAATTACTTACCTGTTTTGGATAAATGTCCCAGTACTGAGTCTAGACACCCAGTACTGGATTACAAAAGTAAGGATAACCTACTGTACCTGTAACCTACATTTCGTTCCATAGGGAATCATTGATTGTTTGCTCTGAAATATTTTTTAAGTGCTAACTTTTGAAATAGCTAAATATTAGTTAAAAATCATTACAGTACCAAAGTTGACTTTCAACAGCTGATTCTGAGAACTGACCCAGGACTGGATCTAGGATCCAAGCCTGGAATTACAAAAGTAATCTAAAAAGTAATCTGTTGCATATAATTTGAATTTATCATTGAGCTCAATGTATTGTGTTTAGAAATAGAGTTGCCTACTGCAACTACTTGTAACTGTTTACTAAAAAGTCTATTACATATACAAAAGTATTTTTATGAAACATCTCCTGTCGAGAAAGTATATTTTAATTCCAAGTGTTGGTTCTAAAATAAAACAAGCATATATTTTTAATATACAAACCATTGGCCTAGAGTTCAGTTATTGAGTGTGTGGAACTATTTGCTGACTGAGTGTGTACAACAAATGCTTTACACTGTCCTCTGATACTGCCTTACTGCTCGACCAGGCTACCACTTTGGAGAGTAATGAATATGCTACTTACCAGTATGCATCTGTTCTTGGCATGTAGGGCTGCTGACATTCATATCTGTGCATAGATCACCGCCTTGTGTTGGGTCCGGATGTTTGCACGTTGTTGTCCTGGAAGAGTCTTCGAAGTATCCTGAGATAGGTGACTCCTCCCCTGGACCACAGTGCGCATGGGCATCCTCTCCATCCTCAGATTGTTTTTCGCCATTGTGGCAGTGATGGAGTAGATATAGAAAGTGATGACCATGCTATACAGTAATTCTGAGAGCTGCAGCTGCTACAGGCGCCGGGGAGGAGGGTGGGCGATATGAATGTCAGCAGCCCTACATGCCAAGAACAGATGCATACTGGTAAGTAGCATATTCAGTTCGAGGCATGTGGGCTGCTGAATTCATATCTGTGCATAGAATACATAGCAGTACCTCCCATTAGCGGCAGCTACCAGTGCCAGCTGCAGCGGTCTGAAAAAGAGTTTTGAGAACAGCCTGTCCTACAGCTGCCTGCTGTTTTGAGTGTACATCTACACAATAGTGTTTGGTAAATGTATGTATAGTGGGCCATGTGGCTGCTCTACATATATCATGTAAAGGAATGTTTCCCAGGAAAGCCATGGAGGCCCCTAACTTACGTGTTGAGTGGGCCCGTGGGGGAATCGTTAATGTGCGTTTAGCCTTTTGATAGCAAATTTGAATACATTTAACGATCCATCTGGCTATACCTGCTTTGGAGATTGCGTTGCCTTTGTGTTGTGGGGAAAAGGCGACAAAAAGTTGTTTTGTCTTCCTAAAGTTTTTAGTTCTGTCTATATAGTACATGAGGGCTCTTTTGACGTCTAGTGTATGGAGCATTCTTTCAGCGACATTTTGTGGATTCTGAAAGAAAACAGGCAGTTCAATGGTTTGATTCATGTGGAACTGCGATATTACTTTAGGCATGAATTTGGGGTTGGTACGTAGTACGACCCTGTTTGCGTGCACCTGTATGAATGGCTCTTGAATGGTTAGTGCCTGGAGTTCACTAACTCTTCTCAACGAAGTGATTGCTACTAGGAAAGCTACTTTCCAGGTGAGGAATTGAATCTCACATGAGTGGAGAGGTTCGAAGGGTGGACCCATCAGTCGGGTGAGGACCAAGTTGAGGTTCCACACTGGTGCTGGTGGGTGTCTTGGGGGAATTACTCGTTTAAGTCCCTCCAAGAAGGCTTTGATGGCAGGCACTCTGAATAAAGAGAGGTGCTGCTTGTTTTGGAGATAGGCTGCTATTGCGGTTAAATGGATACGTATTAAGGTGTATGCCAGATTGCATCGGTATAGGTGTAAGAGGTAACAGATTATGTTTTGAATGGATGCGTCTAGCGGGTTAATGCCATTGTTATTGCAATAAATGACAAACCTTTTCCATTTGGCTGCATAGCAAGCTCTGGTAGTGGGTCTCCTAGCTTCCTTAATGATCTCCATACAGTCAGGTGGCAGGTTTAGGTAGCCAAACTCTAGGACTTCAGGAGCCAGATTGCCAGGTTCAGCTGTTGCGGATCTGGGTGCTGAATTTCTCCATGGTTCTGCTTCAAAAGCGCGGGTTTGATCCGCAGCCTTTGATGCGGCACCACGGAAAGTTCCAGAAAGGTGGTGTACCATGGCTGGCGTGCCCATGTTGGAGCAATCAGGATGAGTGTCAGTGAGTGCTGTCGCAGTTTGCGTGCCACTAGCGGTATCAACGGCGCTGGGGGAAAAGCGTACGCAAATCTGCCGGACCAATTCATCCATATCGCATTGCCCTGCGACTGTAGATGTGGGAACCTGGCGGCAAAGCTTTGGCATTTTGCGTTTTCCCTTGTGGCGAATAGGTCTATCTCTGGATGACCCCACTGCTGGAAGTATGGTTGGAGTACTGATGGGTGTAACTCCCACTCGTGCATCTGGTGGCTGTGTCTTCTGAGCAGATCCGCCATCTGGTTGTCCTTGCCTGGGAGGTGTTCCGCCATGAGGAATATGTTCCTCTGAATGGCCCACTTCCACATGCTCTGAGCCAGATGAGACAATTGTGGAGAGTGTGTTCCTCCCTGCTTCTGTATGTAGTACATGGCAGTCATGTTGTCCGTCCGGATCAACACGACCTTGTTGCACAGGTGTACTTTGAATGCTTTCATAGCTAGGAAGATTGCCATCAGTTCCAGAAGGTTGATGTGCATCTTCTTTTGTTGTGTAGTCCATAGTCCCTGCACTGTGTAATTGAGTACATGGGCTCCCCATCCCTGGAGAGACGCGTCCGCTGTCAGTATTATTTGTGGGACAGGCTCTTGGAACAGTCGGCCCTTGCAAAGGTTTTGTGGATTCCACCAATGCAGAGAGTTGTATGCCCGACCGCTCACCAACACTAGGTCTTTTAATTGCCCGTGAGCCTGATTCCATTGACGTGCTAAGCACTCCTGAAGCGGGCGCATATGTAGTCTCGCGTGTGGGACTATGAAAATGCAGGAGGCCATCATGCCTATCAACTGCATGAACACTCGCGCAGGAAGGGAGTGTTGGGGTTTTAACTTGGAAATCAGCATTTGCATGCTGTTGATCCTCACTAAATTTGGCTGAGCTGTAGCTGCCAGAGTGTCTATGGTCTCACCTAGGTACTGTTGTACGTGTGCGGGTTGGAGATGTGACTTTGGGTAATTTAGTGAGAATCCCAGACTGTGAAGAAGGTGAATGGTGCGGGACATGTGGCTGGCACATTGCTGGGCTGACTTTGCCTGAACAAGCCAGTCGTCCAGGTAAGGGTAGACGTGAATGTGTTGCCTCCGTAGATGTGCAGCCACGGTAGCTAGGCACTTTGTGAAAACTCTGGGTGCTGTTGTCACTCCGAAGGGGAGGACTTTGAATTGATAGTGCTGCCCCTGAATGGTGAACCGGAGATATTTTCTGTGTGACGGGTGTATGGGTATGTGGAAATACGCATCTTTGAGGTCTAGCGTGGCTAGGAAATCTCCCTGTCTGAGGAGCGGGAGAACCTGCTGTAGGGTGAGCATGTGAAAATGCTCTGAGAGAATGTAGTGGTTGAGGGGTCTCAGGTCTAGGATAGGTCTGAGTGACCCGTCCTTTTTTGGTATTAAGAAGTACAGAGAGTACACCCCTGTTCCCTGCTGGTGTACGGGCACGACCTCTATTGCGCCTTTTTGCAGCAGCACCTCCTGCTGTAATAACGCTAAGTGCTCTGAGGACATAGGACGGTGCCTTGGCGGTATGGTGGGTGGAGTGGAGGTTAATTCGAGACAGTAACCGTGATGGATAACATCTTTGACCCACCTGTCCGTGGTGATGGAATCCCACGTGGACAGGAACCGCTGGAGCCTTCTCCCGACAGGTGTTATGTGGGCGGGGGGAAGGGAGAGGGCATCACTGTTTGTTCTTGGGGGAGGACCTGGTATTGCCGTAACCACGTCCTCTGCCCTTGGTGCTGGAGCCACGATATCCACCTCGGGTGTTTTTATCGTAGGAACTCTGTGTGCCCCCTTTATTGTAGGTTTGCTGTGCCCCTTGTCCTCTACCTGCACCTCTATTTCCGGGGCGACGAAAGGAGCCACTACGAAATGTCTGCGTTTGCAGAGCCCCCATTGACTTCGCAGTGTCCGTGTCTTTTTTTTAATCTTTTCTAAGGTGGTGTCAACCTCCGGTCCAAATAAGTAGTCGGGGTTGACCGGCTGATTGAGGATGTTATTTTGGACCTCAGGTTTGAATCCGGAGATTCGTAACCAGGCGTGTCGTCGTAGCATGACGCTGGTGTTTATTGCCCTTGCAGCAGTGTCTGCGGCATCCAGTGCACACTTGATGGATGCGTTTGTGAGCAGTTGTCCCTCCCTGATGAGGAGCTCCGCTGCCTCTTTGTACTCGTCTGGCAGGTGTTGGAGTAGGGTCTCTAACGTGTCATAGTGTGAGCGGTCGTAGCGAGCTAGGAGGGCCTGTGTATTGGCGATGCGCCATATGTTTGCTGCCTGGGCTGCAATTCGTTTGCCGGAGGTCTCTAGAACCTTGGACTCTTTGTCCGGGGGAGGAGCATCACCAGTTGTCTGCGAGTGTGCCCGTTTGCGAGCATTGGCAACTACAATGGAGTCCAGAGGCAACTGGCTTCTAATGTACGTGGGGTCTCCAGGTGCGGGTTTGTACTTTTCTCGATCCTGGGGTTTATTACCCGTGCCCTGGTGGTTTCCTTGAAAATGTCCTTTGCTGGCTTGAGGACACCTTTTAACATGGGCAGAGTCTTTACAGTCCTCTCGGAGGATGCGAAAGTGTCCACCAAAAAATCATCCTCGATAGTGTCTGAGTGGAGTTGCACTCCATGATTGGCTGCGGCACGTTCAATGAGGGCGTTGAATGCAGCAGTGTCCTCCGTGGGGGACGTTTTTGCGCCATAAAGTTGCGTGTCCTGTGTATCCAGAGCGGCGCCTGGGTCTACAGGGTCATCCCAGACTTGATCAGGGTCTTGCTGTTCCTCAGGGTCTATGTCTTCGAGGTAGGTGGTGTCGTCACCCATGTAGTCCTCCACTGCATCCGTGTCGGAGTGCGTTGGAGAGAGTGATGGATCTGTGTAAGAGGTGTGGATGCGTTCATAAAGAACTGGCTCCGATTCCGCTGGCATTTTTTGTTTTAGCGGGATCCTATAAGAGTCCAAAGCTTGCCCTGAAGTGATCTTTCGGAGCATGAGCCTGCCGGTGTCGGCGTCGATGAAGTGGGACGGCGATGTCCCAGTAGTCGAGTGTTCGGTAGATGGGGACCTTGTCTGGGTAACGCGGGTTCTGATTTCGAACATTTTCGGCGCCGTGGATGGCGGCAAACCAAAGGTGATGTTGGCCGGTGCCGAAGGTACCTTCTGTGCCCGTGTCGGTTCGGAGCCCGACAAGGTCTGGAGGGCTGCCTTTTCCCTGATGCGTTGCAAGGACGCTGCCACTTGTCGCACCTGGAACGCCGACGGTTCTTTGGCGCCGAGTGGTTCCGTAGAGGCAGGTGTGGACTTCTTCGAAGTGACCGGGTCATCGAGTCGAGGAGGGGTAGGAGCCGTCGACGGCGTCGATGAGTGTACCGTAGTCGCTGCCTTCGAGGTGGATAGCGATGCAGTGGCTATTTTCACCTTGGTGGCCGGTGCCGATTGCTTCGGTGCCGGGGGCCGAGGCGCTTTGACGGTACCGACGGCTTTTCTTTTTGGGTCGGCGCCGACATCGGCTGCAGCGAGTTCGGCACCGAAGTCCCTTTTGGTGCGGTCGGAGCCGACGGGTTTGGCTGGCGTCGAAGGTGTGGTGGTCCTCGAGCCGACCAGTGTCAGTTTCACTTTCGGTTTCTGTTTAACCGGTGCGATGATTGGTTTCGGTTTTGTGGTAGGGAAACCAGTCTTTTTAGGTAACAATGGCTCTTGCTGTATGTCCGTGGCCGGGCCAGAGGGCGGGGCCGAAGAACTGCGGGATTGGTCTTGGGTAAGGCCCGAAGGCGATCCCTCGACCGGAGCCGTCGACTGACACACTGGGATAGCCTCAATTTGGACGGGTAGGCCTTGCTCCTCACCGGAGCTACCTTCTTCGGCCCCTAAGGCCTCATCGTAGTCTCCTACCTCGTCGTCGGCTTCTTCCCTGTGAAAAAGCTCTTCATCGACATCTTCCGATCGGGAACCGTGTTCGGAAGTGGGGCTGGAGGGTATATTTTCCACGCTTTCCACATCTTCGTCCTCGGTGCTGAAGATGTTGGTCGGGGCCGGTGCCGCTTGCTGCGCTTCCAGTCGCGTGGCGCGTCGATTCCGGAGAGTCTTCTTGGATCTGAATCGGGCACAGGCCATGCATTTCGATTTGTCATGATCCGGTGAGAGGCATTTGTTACACACCGGGTGGACGTCGATATGGGGGTATTTGGCGTGGCAAACAGGACACCGCTTGAATGGGGTCCTCGATTCTATCGTCGAAGTTCGGTCGATGGTCGGATTTAATGGATCCGAAAAGTTGTTAAAGCCGTGAAAACTAGCCTGTAAACTGTTGATACCGATCGGGAACAGTACCGTCGAAAACTAAAGGCCTTTTGGCCTGAAAACTAAATTTTCCTAACTTGAGTCAAGATAAGCACATCCGAACCCAATGGCGGGAAAAAACAATCTGAGGATGGAGAGGATGCCCATGCGCACTGTGGTCCAGGGGAGGAGTCACCTATCTCAGGATACTTCGAAGACTCTTCCAGGACAACAACGTGCAAACATCCGGACGCAACACTAGGCGGCGATCTATGCACAGATATGAATTCAGCAGCCCACATGCCTCGAACGGGTATATCTAACTTTAACCTCTGTTAAACCCTTGGGGTCTGTGGACTCTGTACACCCTGTACCTATTAAGGAACAGTATATACAGAGCCACTTTCTCACAGTGCCCTGTTGTTTCCAATAGAGAACCTCCGGGACAAAGAAACACTGCAGGCTCGGGGACAAGGATCTTCTGGGTGCGACCACCACTTCGAGGGGTAAGTTGGGATGTCGGGGGTTGGTTAGGCACCGTTGGTTTGGGCACACAAGGCTGTGGGGCGTCGGGTGCAGGGGTGCCTTGTGACGTCGGATTTTCTTACCCGCTCTGGTCGCGGTAGGGGGCTCCTCTGGATTGAGGCTGCAGGCGTCTTCTGGAGGCTTGAGGCAGGTCAGGTGTTGCCGGATCTCGGGTCAGGATCGCCGGGGGGACCTCCTCGTGGAGTTTTTCCACTCGAGCTCGGGCCGGGTTCGGCGGGTGCAGAGTGGACTGGATTCGCGGTCTCTGGCTGGCACCAGAAGCTGCAGTTTAAACACGTCCGATGTTCACGGGAGAAACAGTCTGCGAAGTGAAGGCAGGCAGGTCCTCTGGGGTTTGTGAGGTTGCTGGCTGCTGGACATGCCAGGATTTCGCAGGAACAGATTTGCGGGGAGACAGGCCTGTAGGGCTGGGGCCAAGTCAGTGGGCGTCGTCCTCTTGTTCTGCACCAAAACACGCAGCCTGCAAAGGCAGTGTGCGTGTGTAACGGTACAGGGCCTCTAACGGTGGCACAATAAGTGCTGCAGCCCTTAAAGGTCTTCCCTGGTCACAGTGCCCTGGGTATCTGTGGTACCATTTACCAGGGGCTGACTTGTGGCCAGAGATGCCAATTGGGTTAGTTTTGGGGAAAGAACACAGGCCCTGGGAACCTGATTGGCAGGGACACAGGGCACACCAAGAAAAAGTGCATCAGTAGTCTGGCAACAAGTGGGGGGGGGGGTTACTGCAACAGAAACCCATTTAGGAAAGTCAACAAAAGATTAAAATCCCACTACAGAACGATGAATGGAGGAGGAGGAAACCAGTGAAGTAAAGTTTTAGAAAAGCTCCACTTGTGGTGATCAACAAGGACTGCTGGTCACTGAGGCACCTGAAGGCAGACAGGGCAGCCAAATCTCACTTACTTGTTGCCACTGCAAGACACTGCTGTGCAAGAAACACCTCGAATTACAGTACTTCCAAAAGGTGGAATTTAAAAGGAACAAGGCCTTTAAACACACCATATAAATTTGTTCCAGTGACTGGCATACATGGATTTCATAGTGGGCTGCCGGTAGTCAAGATGACATCCACAACTTCATCAGTAAGACAAAAGAACTATTAGTGCACAATCTCCCTGCAAGCAGACACATCGTTTCGGGGTTGGGATTTAAGACCTAGCTATCCAGTGGCCAGAGCATGTACACCCTGTGCAGGACAGAAAATAGTGGCTAAATGGTGAGTGGCAATAGATTAGCATAGCAAATCATCCTTGACCACTCTCAGATGTGCTCAATACTCCAGCATCTTCCACAGGATCTATAGAAGAAGTAAAATTGATAGAAACACATACAGCAGAACGCAAGACCAGCTGGACCTTAAGCATCCCCAAAGGAACCATTTAGAGGATAAGTGCCAGGCACAGAAACGAGAACAATTTCTGTTCTGTACCTTGGCAAAGAGGTCCATAAATATGAATCCAAAAGTGGAGTACATCATCTCATTTTGAGGTGTAATTTCCCACTTGTGGCCCTTCAGCGAGAAAGGTCAGAGCATCCGCTCTCACAAAGAAACCTGTAAGATGAGCCAGTACTGGGAAAATTCCCTGTATCTGGACCACTGCCACTGGTGACAACTCCAAACACAGGGTATATGACCCCCCACACCACCCAATCTGTTGACACAATGGATGGGGCAGTTGCAGTCAGTCAGAATTTTAAAGGGGTTCCCAGAGATGGCAAGATGGGCTGAATTAAGCTCAAACAGTTTTTGCACTACTCGGATGCAGAACAAAGGCTTTGAACCACCATGGCACCCTCATGGGTACTCCAGTCCAATGAGGCATCTGTGATCAAGGTAGCCTGTGCTAGTGGAAGGCTTTTAAGGCTGCCATGCAAAAGTATGTAGGGGTCCATCCACCAGTGCAGATCTGGAAGATCTGCTCCTGATTCAAGAGGCTCTCTTCATTATAGTCACAGATTTCACAGGCACCACTTAAGGATCCTCATTCCCTATCTGGCATGTGTTCTATGTGGTAGCAACAGGATGCACAAGACTATGAGACGAAGCAAAAGTAAGGCCTCGCAGAAAGGGGATAATCTCCAAAACATGTGCAATTCTCTATAAAGGAGAAAAGGCCTTCATATCAGCCTTGGCCAATACCGCCTCAATGAAGGTCAGTCTCTAAGTGACCGTGAGACAAGATAACTGGGTGTTAAAGACAGCTCAGTGCACTGACGGTCATCTTTGAGGGGAGCCGGAGACTCGTTTTTCAAAAGCTTGCTGTCTAAGTGTGGAAATATATGGACTCCTGATCCCAGTAGTGTGGCCATCGTAAATGCTAGCACTTTCAGAAAAACGTGAGATGAGGTAGTCTGTCAAAACAATGGGGCTTGGAACGGATATTAAAGGACCCCCAGTGTGAAGCTCAGTACTTTGTGTAGGTGGAAAGGACACAAAAAAGAGAAATGGGTGTCCTGGGAGTCCAGCCAATTAATCTCCTGCATTTAGCACAGTATCTTCACTGTGTCCTGAACAAGTCCAGGAGGTGGAAATCCAGAATGGGTCTCAGACCTTCTTGATGACCAAAAAGTAAAGAGAGTAAAACTGTGCGTCCAATCTCCTGGAGGGCCAACTTTTATGGCCCTCTTTGTTCAGTTTTGGTTGATGTTCTAGAAGTACTGTGTGGCCAGCATTCAGCAAAAAGGCCTGATTGCTGTGGGAAGGGGTTCTAGAGAGTGTAACCCTGCAGAAGGAAGGTATCTTGAGAAGGAGATCACAGCTGAGATGCTTGGAAGAAAGAACAAAGAACCATGTATCTTCAACATCAAGTGTTGCCCAGGGGGAGGATTAGTGTTGCAAAGGCCTTTAGTGGTAAATAACATTGAACAGTGTTGTTTACTTTCTCCAACACTGGCTGTAAGGACCAGAGACAATATCTACACTCTCAAAGCTAATAAAACGTCTGAACATCAAGCCAATCTCTAACTAAGGTCCTACGCCTGCAGACAATGGTACGAATAACATTTGACACAATATCATATGGATAATTTGCATATATATGTAAGTCGGTTGTACAACTAAAATTGTAGTAATTTATAGATTTTTTAAAGAAAATACCTGTCTGTGTTTCCCCATGATGTGCCATATCGGTCACTGTTTGCGCTGGTCCAATTCCCAAACCAGGCTGAAGTAATGCTGTTGGAGCTTCACCAAGGAGTCCAGGTTTCTGAGGAAAGAGCAAAGAATAATTAATTAATTATTTTGTGGCATCGCTTTGGATAAAACTCAAAAATATTTTCAAAATTGTATGCTTTTCATCAATATTCTATTAGGAGGAAAACAGTTTGTGTCAATGAACAATGCTTACGTTGTTGATGGTTTGTGTGCTTTTGAGTTTCAGTAGTTGCTGTTGTGCCATCTGCAAATGTGAAATGTTCTGAAGGAGGGCTGCAGGATTTCCCAAAGCAGTTTTCTGCTAAACACATAAAAAATAGATTTGGTTGGTAGGTAAGGTTTTCAAACAGTAACTTTCCTTCGTTTGAAAATACCTCGCCACCTTCAATTTAACAACAGTAATATGAAAAACAAAGTAAAGTCTCTGAAGAGCATACACTTTTACCTATTAAGATAAATGACCTTCATCTAGTCCTAACAAAAGACAATTCTTACCTCAAATAAAACACACACAAAATGCACAAATTTCCCTTTCTCATGAGTTATTAAAGAAAACAAATTGCCAACCTTCAGTAGCATTGTGTGAAATATAAGCATACTCTGATACTTATGACATGGAACCTCGTTTAGCAGCAATAACCTAAATTAACAATTTCCTGTAACAGTTTCAGTCTTGCACATCATATGGTAGGAATTCTGTTCCATTTCTTACAAACTGCTTTAAATGGGTAATGTTTGAGGGTATTTGTTTATGCACAGCTCTTTATGCCCTTCCATAGAATATCAATTGTGCTAAAGTGGGGCTTCTACTTGGCTATTTCAAAATTCTGATTATTTTCTTTTCAGTCAGATAGTCAAAGATTTAGCGGAATATGTTTTATCATTGTCAACAGTGCATGATCCACTTTTGGGTAAGCTTTAGCATCAGCTGGTATATAGAAGATTTCATAGCAGAATCAATGACTGTATGGTATCCTAGCCTTTTGACTGAAAAGTAGGCCAAAATCATTAATGCTTCATCACCATGAAATTCAGCCAAACCCGCTTGGTCTCATCTTTCCAGAAGACATTGTTCCATAAGTCTTTAGTTCATTCACTTACTGTTTTGGAAACCTGGAACGTGCAGCAGGATTGCTTTTGGGGAGAAAAGATTTTCTTCAGTGAAAGTAGAGTTTGTTCTGTCTTTTCCTAATGGCAGAAATAATTAATTGTAATTTTTACCACATTGAGAGACACCTGTGGATCCCTCAATGCAGCTTTTGGTTCGTTCAAATCTTTAGGTGAATCATATAGTCTAATCTTCAGGTGAATTTGCAGAGGCTCCCATTGCTGGATAGACTGGCAACGATCTTAAACTATTTCCATTTGTAAATATCGTTTGTCACTGCTGAATGATAGACTTCCTATTGTTTGGAAATATTGCCACAGCCCTTCCCTGGCTGATCAGCAACAATACTTATTTTTCTGAGACCTATGAATGATGTGTTATGACCATCCTTTATGCTCCACGAAAAAATGACATTTTCATGCATTATATATAGGTGGCAGCTCTTCCTGATTGTGAGAAAGTGCTTCTTTTGCATGGTTAGCCCCCAACTTTTGGCATGGTTTTGAAGTGGTTTCAAATGTAGTGCACAGGGTCCCTCCCAAACAGGTGTCCTGTGCCAGCGCTCCGTCTCTAAAACAAACTCCCAATTGGTACTTCTGCCACCTGTAAGTCCCTAGCAACTGATACCCTGGGTACCTAGGGCGTGAGAGCTGAAGAGGGTCCATGGGACCCCCCTGACTGGGACCATGCCACTGCCCTTGCAGCCTGCATGCCACTGTGAAGAAGAAAAAGTCGACATGACACCTTGTCTGGGAGCCATGCCAGCTGAAACTGCTTAGCAGAATAGGCGAGTCACCCCTCTAGCAGGCCTCACAGCCCTAAGGCAGGGTGCACTAGACTACAGGTGAGAGTATATCTGCACAAGCAGATATGCCCCTACAATATTGGGCACAATTTCCTAATATTGTAAGTGCCAGTGAAGCCATGGAGAGTACAAGGCCTGAGAACTCGACAACTGGAGTTCCATAGCGTCATGATGGCTTCACTGAATACAGACGTGTTTGGTACTTTGAGAAAGTGCCCTCTTTTTGCATGGTTGCCCCCACTTTTTGCCAAAATGCTGATGTACTTTGACCGAGTGTGCCCTGGGTTCCAAATAGGTACCCAGCCATTTGCTGCTTCTAGTTCTGACCCCCACTTTGGGCTGGAAAACCAAGTGAGGAAGGAAGGTGTGCCCATCTTTGCCAATCCCACCCCTCAGGTGGAGGAGGCAAGTAGAAGCACAACTCTCAGTCCCCGCCATCTTGCAGATGGGGAGACCCAAACAACCAGAGAGGCATATGCCCCCCTCCCACCAGAGTGGCATAATAGGGGGTGTACCCACCCCCAAGGAACGGATCCATTGGTCCCGATCTTTACTTACCTGTAACGCCCCTAAATCTAGTATTTAGGGGCAACCCTGAACCTTGCCTCTGCAGACAAGAACCAACCAGAAGAAAAGAAGAAGGACCGAAGAAGCAGTACTGAACAAAGAAGAAGAGGATGCCCGCTGACTTGGCTCCAGCCCTACCGGCCTGTCCGTATCTCGTACCAACTCCAGCGAAATCCCAGTGTGTCCTGCAGCCAGCAGCCCTCAAGAACCCGAAGGACCTGCCTTTCCTTCCAAATTCAAGACTTTGTCTCCTGTGAGCACCAGATTTGCTTAACAACAGACTCTGGCCAAATCCGCGAGTCTGCACCACTCTGCACCCGACGCCCACGGCCTGAGTTTGAGTGGCTCAACACCACGAGGAGCTCTCCCCGGCGATATTGTTCTGAGATCTGGTGATCTCTGACCTGCCTCGAATCTCCAATCGACGCCTGCAGCAACTTTCTGGAGGATCCCCTTGACCGCGACCGGAGTTGGTAAGAAAACCCGACGCCTAAAGACACTGCTGCACCCAATGTCTCACGGCTTTGGGTAGCCTAACCGACGGTGTCCCGGCAGCCAGAAATACCTCTCCAACGGGTGGTCACCTCCAGATCTTCGTCCCCGAGCCTGCAGTGTTTGTTGTAACTGGAGAATCCCCATTGAAATCAACAGGGCACCCAATGCCAAAACAGCACCACGCCGCCCCTGCACCTCTGTAGGTGTCCTTTGGGTACTAACTCGGATCCTCCTTTTCCCTGAGCCCAACACCAGGAGCTTTGCTCCCACAATCTTGTGGCCTGCTCGTGAGCAACCACCAACCGGAGGCCTCCTATCCCCCATTGGATAAAATTGGGCCTCAGCAGTCTGCACCCAGCCGCCTTAGTGCCGCTGAGGGTGTTCTGAGAGTTCATCCTCGACCCTGGGGGAACCTTAGTTCTAACACCAGAATACCAACTCCCGCAAATAACTACTTACTTTTAAACAGATAACTCAATTTCCTCGCATGGGATTGCATTGACTGCTTTTCTAGAAAATTGTTCTAAGTGTGGAGTTGGTTTGTATGAAACATTGAAAACTGCAAATGTACTAAAAGTGAATTACTTACATTTTGTCTGAGAAATGTCTCAGTGTGATATCTAGACATATCACACTGATTAGCAAAAGTAATCTAAAAAGTAATGTGCACAGTAATCTGTAAGTAACCGAAGAGTAATTTTGAACTGTTGACTTACCTGTAATTTAACAAACTGCATTTGAACCTGCATTCAACTGTATATCACTGCATATGATTTTGCTAAGTATTATTTCACTTACCTGCACCAGGCCTGGCTTGGTTCCAGAAATAAAATAACTAAATATTTTTTCTAAAAACAAATTGGTCGGAGTACAGCCTTTGAGTGTGTGACATCATTTTCTGCCTGAGTGTGTACAACAATTCCTTAAAACTACCCTCTGATAAAGCTTTACTGCTCGCCTACACTACCACAAATGGAGAGTAAGGTATTATCTACTTTTACCTTTGGGGTTCCACTGCAGTCTGTGCACACTATACCTCAATTTGGTATAGTCAATCAATCAAAGGCTTTATTTCGATATAGATATATCTTAAAAGCATACATGTAAAATACACACATTAAAATTTTAAAAAACATCAGTACATTGCGAAAAGACCAAACAATTCAGATCCGCTACTGGTGTTAATAAATTAGATAAAAACCAGAGAACTAGAATAAAAACAAATTAAACGAGATAAGCAAGCCTAATTGATCTGATACGCCAAGCCCAACCAAGGAACTTGGCTAACCCACACACAAAAAGGGGACGGGGGTCACTTTTTAGTATTCGGATGGCCTCTATATGGAACCTGGTGCCCAATATTCTGCAAAGAGGCTTGAGCCATCTCCTTCGGGGGGCTGAATAAGCCAAACATTCAAACAGTAAATGGGGCACAGACTCAAGCCTGTTTTCGCAAAAGGGACAGGAAGAAATTGTCTGGCTTGGGGCCTTCCACCTAGATGTCAGTTCACCAACAGGAAGTAAACCTATTCTAAATTGAAAATACAACGCCCTATCCTTGCGGTTTGTAATAATGTCCAGATAAGGTTCGCAGAAACCCATATCCTTAATTAGGAGAAAATCCATGGATGTCCTACATAGATTGGCATCACTATTTCTAGTACCCGCTACCCAGGCCCAATAAATCGTTTTCAGCTCCAACTTAGGAGGAGCAGATCTGTTGGTCCAATATTCCCCGAGGCCAAGGTTGTAGAGAAGACGCTTGACTTCCCTCAACCAAGGAATCTTGGCCCAGGCTGATGAACCCAGCACGTCAGTTAGGCCGTCTGCGTAGCTGGATAGTTCTGGCGTTCTCCAAATTCTTGCCCATAAGAGAAGAGGGCGAAGCCTTGCATGGTCTCTCAATGGGCGGATTCCTGTATCCAGGAACAAGGGGAGGTTTGGGGTACTATACGGAAGCCCCATTAGATCTTTTAGAAATTTGTTTTCTGAACGAGAAAGAAGATCTGCCTTTTGGACCCCCCAAAGTTCAGCTCCATATAGAGCGGCGCTTACAGCTTTTGCCTTGTAAATGTCCAGGACAGCAGCGATAGGTTTTAAGGATGAGGCACGATGTTCCTTAAGCAAGGCCCCCACTACCCTCTTATGTGTCAACAACATCTTTTGGAGGTGGCAGTTCCAGCTCATAGAGTCACAGAGTCGGACGCCCAGATAATCGAACTCTGAGACTCTCTCCAGCGCGACAGAGTCTAATGTCGGTGGTTTGGCCAGTTTTTTAGGGGGATTAAGGACCAGATACTTTGTCTTTGCAGTGTTAATGACCAACCCTCTTGCATCACAGAAGGACTTAAAATTGGTTAGCAAGCTCTGCAGACCTGCCGGGGATTTTGAGATCAGGAGGGTGTCATCTGCGAATAGAAGGGTAGGTATTCTTTTGCCAGCCAGGGATGGTGCATCTGCTGGATGTTGGAGCAGGTGCTCCACCACTCCATTAACGTATAACGAAAACAAAGTAGGAGCAAGAACACATCCCTGGCGAACCCCTCTATTTACAGGGATGCATGCTGTTTTTTGCCCCTGGCTACCCCACCTGATCTGTGCAAAGTTGTCCGCATGTAGATTAATTAGCAGGTTTAGCAAATAGGGAGGAATACCCAGTTCGTTTAATACTCTCCAGAGTTGGCTACGGGGAACTAGGTCGAAGGCAGTCCGCAAGTCTATAAAGGCGAGATATAGACTGCCCCTAGCCAGGAGAACGACCTTCCAGTAAAGCATCATTAATCTGAAGGATTGCTCAATTGTCCCCGTGCCTACTCTGAACCCTGCCTGGAAATCAGAGAGGATGCCCTTGTCCTCCACCCACTGCAGTATCCTGGTTAAAACCACCTTACCAGCCACCTTTTGAGAAGTGTCTAGAAGACTTATTGGACGGTAGTTGGCCGGGTCGTTCCGACAGCCTTTCTTAAAAATAGGAACGACCTCAGCACCCTTCCATGAAGTCGGAAGAGATGCCCCTTCGAAGTTGGAATTTAGTAGGGCAGAGATAAGTTTTCCCCAATGATCTGGGTTAGCACGTAGCAGGTCTCCGGGAATTCCATCCAGGCCTGCTGCTTTATTGGGGACCAAATTATTTATTGCCCCCTCCACTTCCTTAGGTGTAAACTGAAGCTCATCCTTAAATTGGGCAAAGTCGTAAGGATAACAGGGACTCAGGGTCGCCCCCGCTTCCTGAGGTGTTGAGTAAAGTTTAGTGAAGTGATCAACCCATGCAGTCTCTGGGACATTACAAGTAATCATTGAGTCCACCGGTTTCTCCCTGGATCTCAAGAGGTCCCAAAAGCCCTTTGCATCTTTTCTTGCGCTTGCGGCTTTGAGATCACTCCAAAACTGGTCTTCCCAATCTGCCTTTGCTTTTGCTAGAGCTCTCTTATAGTTGCCCCTGGCTATGCATACTAAATTTCTGTTCTTGGCTTTTACAGCTTTTAATAGTTCCCTTTTAGCTAATCGACAAGAGTCTGTAAACCAACCGAATGGGCCCTTCCTTGAGTCTCCCTTAGCCCCCTTACCCGCATTCTTAGCTATAAATAGGTCACCTATTGCCTTTGTGGTTTGGGCAAAAGCTACAGATACCTCTAGTGCACTTATAGAGGGAGAATCTAGGCGCAATGAGATATTAGCCATTACTAGTTGTGCCTCCCGCATCTTGGTCTCGTTACCACTAAACGTCTTCCACTTCAGGCGCCTGCCACAGTTAGTAGGGCATACTTCGTGTGAGGATTTCCACACATGAGGAAATAAAATAGAGGGGCTGCTCTTCCACAAATGAGAGAAGGATAAAAACAGGGGGTTGTGGTCACTTTCTATAGACGGACGAACCTCCATATCCTCCAGGAAGGGCCACAGGCAGAAGTTCAACATGGCATAGTCAATCCTGGACGAATGGCCTATTCTATTAAATGTATGTGCCCCCTTTTGATCAGATTTAGATCTGCCATTAGTAGCTCTCAAACCGTATTCTAGACAGAGCGCGTTAAGGTCTATGGCGTTTTGAGACCATCTTTTAATTGGAGCGATGGACAAAGATGGAATGCCTCTTCTAGCATCGTCATCTCTACAACCCAACACATCCTCAACTGCGAGCGGTTCGAAAGTACAATTAAAATCCCCCGCTAGTAGGACAAGGGAATTTGAACCACAATTTTTGAGTTCCTCATCAATGCCAGTTAGGGGGAGAGTGGATCCTCCACCCCTAGAGCCTCTAACATAGATATTCAGTATTTCGAGTTCCGGCCCTCCGCTCGGGCCTCGAAGTGTTAGTCTCTGTAAATCTGGGGAGATAGTGGCAAAGCTTTTAACTGAACACCGCAGGGAAATGCTTATCCAAATTAAGAGCCCGCCAGAAGGGCGGCCCTTACCCTCCTTGGATCGAACAGCTGGGACAAAATAGGTAGTAAAGCCCAGTTTATGCTGTGGTTCTAGACACCACGTTTCTTGGAACAGGCAAATTCCACAGGTTTCAATAAATGCGTTCCACTCAGGGATGGCTAAGTTTCTCGCCAGACCAGCAATATTCCAACTGGCAACCTTCAGAGGCACAATTTGGTCCTTTCCCTGGCTTGGAGTTGTCGCTCCTATATTGGGAGTTGGATTGGTAGTGTTGGTTACCGCACCAGCGCATATTGCCACATCGTGAGAAGACGAGAGGCTCGGGCTCTTCAACGTATCCAATGAGTGATAAGAATAAATTTTGGGTGAGCTAGGGCAACCAACGAAAGATGTGGGGGCAGCCGTTATTAAAGTTGCGCATGGACTTGTGTGTAAAACCTGCGAGGGAGCATAAATGGCCGGCTTCTGGATCGAGGGAGTGGAAATAGTGTCTGTAAGAATGTTTGGGTAATCATCAGTGGATAATGAAAAACTGGTAGGGATGTGGTCCAAAGCCACCATACTCTGGCTTGTAGATGTTGATGGTCAATCCACCGAGTCCAGGCAACTAAATCTGTTAGACAATGGCAAGTCACTCCAACCTGAGGTGAAAGGTACCGTCCTACCCCTTTGGACCTGCCAGCCATCCCATGCCCTACTGCCAGCCCACTTGGAGTCCTTAAGACCATCCCTTAGTGAATCAGGATAACAATAAGGGGGAGGATAGAAGAAGGAAAGCCTTCGTGTCTCAATTTCATCCTGCTTAGCACTTCTGGCACGGCGGCAGATATATTCCGCTGTGTATGGATTGTCAAAATTTACGACAACACAATCCCCGCGGACCCGCTTTTTACCACCACCTACCCAGGACACCCTGCGTACCATTAGGATTTTACTTGCGCAAGAAGGTGGGAGCGGTCTGTTTTGGGTGAGCCAGTGTTGAACCTTGTTTTTTAGGGAGTCCAGGGGTTCCTCCATGCTGGGCCTTAGGACTGGGACACCTGTCATTATAATGACATAGGGGTCAGCTTCAGGTGGTAAATTTAAGTGCTGGCCATTCGAATCCCTGTCGTTGTCAGAATTATTATTCGATCTCCCAGGGGATTTGGATGGAACAGAATTCAAAATAGCAACTGGGGGTTGGGGTTTGGCTGGTTCAGCAGCCTTCCTACAATCACCCATGAGGGGCTCAGATCCCTTATTCGAGTCATTAGATGATAGTAATAACGAGCCCAACCCGGTGGGTGGGTTGAAGGGTTCCCTAGAAACAGTCAGCTCGCCGCCTAACCCTGCCTTAGGAGGCATAGTCGAGAGAGATTTATTCCCAGATGTCAACAATTTTTCAATGTTCAGGAGTGACAGTTCCAAAGGTCGTAAAAGAGATTTAATAAGATCATCCATTCTGGACAAAAGATGATCATTGGCCTCACAAATCCTGCACCCCTCTCCCAATCTTGTAGAAACCCCAGGCATAACTGAATTCAAAGGGGAGGCTGGAGCATCCAACGGTCCTCCCTGACTGAGGATACTGGATCTGTGTTGGTGAGAAATAGGGGCTATTTTGGTAGATTTGCATTTGCGCTTGGTTGCCTCCCTAGCTTTCTTAAATTTGGGGATGGCACCTTCCCTATTGCTCCTTGACACATTAATAATCGGGGGCGCCTGGCCAGGGCTCCTCAGGAGGGCTGGCGTCCTAGCAAGGGTCGTGCTAGATTGTGAGTCTAAAGATGTTAATGATGCCGAGAGATCAACAGTATTAGGAACTCCGTGTGTCTCGGCCTGCACTAACATTGAGGGCCTAGACTCCCTTTGATTTACAGGAGACTTGGCTAGAGCTAGTGCCCCCAAGGAAGAGCGTCTTGCCATAGCCAGGTCTTGGGACACCCTACGCTCAAGAAGTGATATGCCTTGGTTAATGGCCTCATTCGCTCTGGTGATATATTGATCGATTGGGCCTGTTACATGTGTGGGACCATTTTTGCTACCCCTCGTAATCATTATACTGCTTTACTAGGATAAGCTAAAACAGCTCAGGCTCAAAGTGAGGATAACAAGAAACCAAATATGAAGGGGAAATCAGTGGAGCAACAGTTAGAGGAATAGAGCGTCCAAGATAGAGGATACAAATTGGAGTAGCAAAAGTGAGTGTCCGCAAAACAGTCTTACCCGAACTTCTGGCGGGTTTGGGCAAGTCCACTGAACGGAAGTACTTGATAGTTGATACGTCCGCAGGGCGCTGTCTCACATCAAGTGTTATAGGCGATTTTTATAGGACAAACTCCCTTCAGAAACCTGGCTCAACCTCTATAGTTGCTCAGAGTCCCTTGAGCGCGTTGGACCGATGCTAGAGGGATGGCCCGGCCCGGTCTGGTCCGGTCAGTGACGGGCAAGGACGGGCCCGCCCTTGGCCCGGGCTTCGCCCGGGCGTCGCCCGCGCGCGTCCCGCGCCGCGTTGAGCCTGTGTGGGCTTTAAACAGGCTGGGCGCAGGCTGATCTCCTCACAGCCGGGCGCCCAGCAGCAGGGCCCCTGGGTAATGTAGTTCTCCTCCCTTACGGTGTGGCCTCGGGAAGTGACAAGCACGGATTTCCCCAGCAGCAGGGCCGTTCCCCTCACGGCGATAGCAGCAGCGAGTTTGCCAGGTCACAGGTAAGGTCTTCAAAGAGCGCGTCCCGCGCCGCGTTGAGCCTGTGTGGGTTTTAAACAGGCTGGGCGCAGGCTGATCTCCTCACAGCCGGGCGCCCAGCAGCAGGGCCCCTGGGTAATGTAGTTCTCCTCCCTTACGGTGTGGCCTCGGGAAGTGACAAGCACGGATTTCCCCAGCAGCAGGGCCGTTCCCCTCACGGCGATAGCAGCAGCGAGTTTGCCAGGTCACAGGTAAGGTCTTCAAAGAGCGCGTGGTATAGTATATGCAGATAACTGGTGAGTAACAACCAGTAGTTCTATGGGTGTTGCTTATGTGAGGTACTTTCTGACTTCACACACCTTTTTCTTTCTCTTTAATTGATGTGATCATGTGTGTGGTTGGATGACTAACTTAAAACTTTTAGAAAAGAACATGTGTAGGTGGGCACGACTGAAACAAGTGCAGCCTAACCTAAGAGTATATAAGTATTTCCGCCCCCCTCTTTTTTTTGTTGATATAACATTGAAGTTTAAAGTGTTCTATTTAACCAGGTCATTGGTGTACGGATTAAGTGAGTGGAGGGCAACCTGGCTATAATCCCTCTGTCGCTCCAATTTCTTTGATGATAGTATATACAGAGCCAGGTTCCAACAGGTACACAAACTACTCCTTTCAATAAACCCACACTAATGCCAATGTGGCATTTATTGTACTATGTACCCAGAGGGCACCTCAGAGGTGCCCCCTGAAACCCTACCAACTCTGGTGTGGTCTCTAATCGGATGTAGGCAGCCAGCCACCACCAGATACGTTTCTGGACCCCTGGGTAGAGAGCCCCTGCTCTCTGGGACCAGAAACAATGCACATCCTGGGCAGAGGTGTCATGCCTCCTCCCCAAGGATGGGCCAGTGCTCAAAGAAGGGAATTTTCAAAGGCCTTCCGCCTTTGTAATGTAACCCCAGCCTCTGCTGCTAGCAGTAGATGGCAACCCCTGGTTTGCACCCCCACTTTGGGACGAAAACCAGCCAGAAAATTCAAAGAGACAGAAGGTGTGCCCACCGCTGTCAACCCCACCCCTAAGGTGGGGAGAAGAGAGGTGAAGCACACTGTTCAGTCCCCACCATCTTCAGGATGGGGGACCCCTCCGATCAGGGCTGTCTTGTAACGACCTCCAAAACACCTGGGAGGACTACGGAACTGTCCAGAAGAAACAGACTCCAAAGACTCCGGATTCATGCAGATCCGCGTCTCCTGCCCACTCTGCACCGACCCCCACAGCCAGACTCTGAGCGGCTCATCTGTGCAATGAAGTCTCCCAGGCGACCCGGACGTCGTGTCCAGCGTTGGCTCAGATCTGTTGCCCTCCGTGGTGGTGAGTGCAGTGTAAATCCACAGGCTCCCCTCCACCATGACCAGCTCTGTTAAGAAGATTCCGATATCCAAGGGAACCCCTGCACTCAAAGCCCCTAGGCCTTGGTAAGGTGAACTGACTGTGCCCCTGCAACCCCCTAAATCCCAACTTACCTCTGCTGTCTTTGGTCTTCCTCCTGCAACCTCCAGTGCAATGCCTGCAGCCTCTTTGCCGACCAAAGAATCATCATTGAAAAGCATAGGACATCCAATGTCAAATTTGCACCCTGCACCCGGCTGCCCCTGTGCCGCTGGTGGTGTATGCTTGGTGCTGCTTTGGGCCCCCCGTGCTTAATCTAACCCCAAAATCTTGGGCCCTGCAACTGATTTACTTACCTGCATGCAGTGTAGCTCCAGGTACCCAGTCTCCATTGGTTCAAACTCCGATTTTGACCTCTGTTTAACCGCGATATTATTTTCGCCATAGGTTAACATTGGATAGTGTGAAATAATTTTAAGTGTCGATTTTTCAAAGTGAAAAGTATTTATGACTAAAAACGTACTTACCTTATTAGGAAGACTGCAGTCTTAAAATAAAATACAAAGTGTAATTTTATAAAATGAGTCTGGATCTCCTTCTTGAGTCGTGTGTTCATTATTGATCATGTGTGTGCAATAAATGTCTTACACTCCTGTGTTAGGCCTAAGGCTGCTCGCCCACACTACCACTAATAGAGTACTTTGGGATTTATTTTAAGCCTAGTTACACTTTTGGGGAACCCCTGGCCTCTGTGCACGGTATTACCACCTAATGATAGTATCATATACACAGCCAGCCTCCGACACGAATGATCAAGTGAACATGCACTTTCTTTTTTCTTTTTTTGAAGTAACTGATTCTAATTAACCTTTTAAATTAAATGGAAGCAGTAGTTGTGCACTTATCCACACAAGCTAAATTAATTTTTGCTGATTTTATCATTTACTAAATGAGGACACAGTGAAATGTGTGTGTTATATGTTACATGAGTGTAGTAATGAGGTACAGGGCCTTCAAGTAAGTGAGAAGGTCTTTATTCTAGTAAGTACATAGGTTAAGAAAGCAGTACATCAACGTGCTTCCCCGCAGCCTGGCTCCAACCGTCAAATGCCCAAAACCCAAATCCTCAAGCCAGAATAGAAGAATGCATCTTAAGAATCAACAAAGATGCACGAGCATGTATATTCTAAAGGTGATGCGTGAGCACCTGCATTCTACATATGCAACAGGGAGGTTAGACTTGCACACTGTTTAGACTTGTTGAGGACTAGATGAAAGTCAGATATACATTAATATGTAAATCCACAAAATCTTACAGTTGTGCACTTTATTTTTCACATCACTGTTTTTTTAATACAGAATAAAACAAAGCAAAATAAACAAGCAAAGTAGGAATGCACATATGTCAAGAAACAAGGGTTGGGCTGCATAGTTTAATATGTACGTTCAACTTTACGTCACACTCATCATCCAAAATGATACTTGTCAATGTAACAATAACACATCTAAGAATGTGCTTGCCTGTCAAAAGGGGTTACCAGCTAGATGAATTGTAAAGATTCACATAATGTACATATGCCTCAGTGCTTGGATCAGGAATGGATCACAATGGGTGATGCAAGTTACAATGCTGAATAGTAAACAGGTGCCACACAATGCTATCTCATTCAACTTTCTTGAAAAGTGTTCTCGTTAAGCTATTGTACAGGATCATCCATCTATATTCATTTTCATCTCATAGAGAGGATCAGTGAGTTAGGTGTAAATAAAGTAAATCCATTGTAAGGCTCTGGACCAATATTCCACTGTGTCAAACGAAAGCCTCGTATTTAACTGTGGTGTCATTCGTCCATCCATTCAGGTGGCGCTGCTCTCTTATTAATTCGAGCCCTATTCCTTCATCCAAAGTACTTTCACAAACTCTTTTCTTAGCTTCATAACCTTCACCCTCTAACCTTTACATTTTTTTTTTTAATAGTTTCCAACCCAGTCGAAATAAATAATTTTAAACAGCATAATTCAGCAATGGCCTGCACTTACTGATCAAGATAACAGCAACAGATTGATTGGGTGTGCATAATTGATAGTGAAGCCTTATGATTGTATAATTACAGGAGAAATAAAATACTGAGTACTTTTGTGGCACTGCAGCTCATTAGACTAGACTCATACCAACCTTGGTTAAAAAAAAGTAATATATGTGAAATCCGCGCAACAGGCAGGTAACATTACTTAATGCTACTGCCTCCACCACATTACTTTTGCAGGACTGAGGGCCTCATGTAGGTAAATAAATTTTACCGGTTCTTAAATACCGAGCCGTACCGAATCGGTAAATTAGAATCGGTAAGTTATATGTAGGTAAAAATTCGGTAACAGTTACCGATTCGGTAACATTCGGTAAATACGAATCGGAATTCACCGATTCGGTAAATACCGAGGTGATAATTACCGATTCGGAAAATACCGAGGTGGTATCTACCGAATCGGAAAATACCGAGGTGGTATCTACCGAATCGGAAAATACCGAATCGGTACGTACGGATTCGGTAAATAACATCACATGACTTGACGAAACAGCTAATCCTGTGCAACGACAGCCCACCCAACCAGGAACTGCCCACACCCAGGCAGGTGTACACAATTAGCCGAAGTGGCCACACCCAGGCAGGTGTACATAATTAGCCGACCCTGGAGAGGCTCGGAGTGCAGAGGAGAGGCAGGGAGCAGTTGCATGTGCGAGCGGGAAACGAACAGCATGTCCAGCCAGAGAACACAGAAAGACGGAGGGGAAAGGAGGAGGAAGCTCAAATTCAGCCCCAAGGAACTCCAGGTGCTGGTGGAGGAGGTGGTGAAGCAGCACCAGAAGCTGTTTGGGAGGCAATCCCTGCAAGTGCCTGAGGCCGAAAAGCGCAACATATGGCTGGCCATCCAGGCGCAGGTCCATGCTGTGGGAGTGACCCACAGGGACATTGAGGTCCTCAAAAAGCGCTGGTATGACCTTAGGATTGTGACCAAGAGGAAGATGGGCGACATCCAGAAGGAGGCCAGCCAGACCGGAGGTGGAACCAACAGGGCACCTGCCCTCACCGAACTGGAGGAGCTGGTGGCGGCCACACTCGAGCAAGAGAGCGTCGTGGGTCTTGGGGACGCCGACAGCTCTGCCAGAGCCGCAACACAGCAAGGTAAGACGAAAGCACAGCAATGTAGCCTCCCCTACCCCTATCCCACATCCCCCATTGTGAAACGAGAATCACACTGCAGTCCACACGTGTCAGTGCAGACAGGCAATGCATTCCGGGAGATGTAGTCAGGGCAACACTAACCATGACGTAAATGTCACAGGGCAACAAGGCATGTCACGCACTCGAGGCACAAGGAGACAGAGGACAGATTGGAATGTGAAATGATTTATTGTGACGCTTGCAATGCAGCCCTTCGGGGACACTGAGCCAATGTTGTTTTTCTGTCCACAGATGTGACATCATGCAGTACAGGGCATGCTGCAGGGGAGACGGCACACCGGCCACAAAAATCACCTCTAGCCAGCACGAGTTCAGACCAGGGAGCAGGCCCACTTGCAGCCGCACCACCTACGCAGCCAGCCTCGCCGCACACAGAGCCAGCATCACCTCACCGAGAGCCAGCATCACCACCACCAGAGCCAGCATCGCCACTCATGTTCGATTCACCGGCCACATCTCCGCTTGCAGGTGTGAGAATGAGGAGGCGTCCAGCAGCCAGGCTACGAGCCTTAGACACCTCGTCAGACGACAGCATGGGCCCAGAAGACCGCACCGGGCCCCAGGAAGGGAGCCATCCCACTGTGCCCCACACCTCACAGGCAGCACAGACGGGAGCAAGAGGGCGCCGCAGGTCGCGTGTCCAGAGTCCACCAGCACCCACTGACGGCCATGGTGTCTTCTTGGGGCTCGAGGGCCAAATGTTGAAGCAACAGCGCCTGCAATCAAAGGCAGTCATGTCAGTCCAGAGGCACATGCGGGTGATGAAGACAAGCTTAGTCAACATGGACACAAACATTGGCGGCATGGCTGCGGGCATTCGGGACATGTCCCAGTCAATCCAGCAGTTGTGCAGCAAGTTAGATGCTGACATCGAAGCACGGCGCCGGGAACGCCAGAGAAGGGACACTACCAGCAGGGCACTCAACCGTCTGGCAACTGCGACTTCCCTACTTTGCCGGCGCTCTGTGACGATGCAGGAGGGCCTAACACATTGCTGCAGCGACCTGTCTCGGGGGATGGTGCAGGTGACAAGTGCACTAGGGGTGCTATTGACTAGTCAGGCGTCGACAACTGCTGCAGGGGATGCTGCGGAGAGCATCGACACCAGCAGCAGCATAACACCCCCCGTCCCCGAAGCACGCAGGAGCAGCAGGCGGCTTGGGGTTGGCTCTAGTGAGGATGCACAGGCCGTGCAATCCACCACTGCAGCGCGTATGCGCAAACATTGATGTGGCCCTGCTTATCCACTTGCCATTGGGTGACGTAACCCTGGACATACTCATTGTATAGATGGCATATTGCCAGATTGGCCTGTTCATGTGTTCATGGCGTGGTGCCACATTAAACTACGTCATGACTTCTCACAACTCGCTGTGTCCCCTCACTTACTCAGAAATAGTTGCATGTGATCTCTGCCCGTCTCTCTCTCCCATCGATTGCAGTTGGCACTCTAGCTGCGCTGCCCTCTGGCTGGCCTGACTCATCCTCGTTGTCCTCAAAATATGTTAGTTCCACATCTGTACCTTTTTTCGTGGCAAGGTTGTGCAGCATTGCGCAAGTGGCAATTATCTTGCAGCAGGTGATGGGTTTGTACTGGCGTGCGCCTCCGCTCTTGTGGAGGCAGCGGAACCTGCTCTTCAGTAGTCCAAACGTGCGCTCCACCACATTGCGTGTAGATTTGTGGGCCACGTTGTATCGTCTCTCACTCTGGGTTGCTGGGTGTAGGTAGGGAGTGAGGATGAATGAACGGCATGCATATGCACTGTCGCCTGGATGAGTAAAAGGGAACCATCAGTTACATGCCTCTATACACTCTGATTTGCAGGTTTCAAGGGGCGTCACTGTTACTTACCCAGCAGGTATCCCTCTCCGAATTCTCCGGCTCTCAGTCGTGTGTAGATCCCACTATTCTGGAAGATGTAAGAGTCGTGGGTGCTCCCAGGAAACTTTGCAACAATATCTGTGATGATGTTCCCTGCATCACAGATCACCTGCACATTGATGGAGTGGGTGGACTTCCTGTTCCTGTAGATGTGCTCTGTATCAGCTGGTGGACAGATTGGGATGTGTGTACCATCAATACAGCCGATGACATGGGGGAACTGTGCCATGTGATAAAAGTCTGTTTTTGTTTTCTGCAGTGCAGCCTGTGTGTTTGGGAAGCTTATGTAGTGGTGCATTCTCTGCATCATGGCATCCAGGAACTTCCTGAAGAAACGGGACAGGCAACTCTGGGATACACCACCCACCGCAGCTGTCACCACCTGATAACTGCCGGATGCCAGTAGATGTAGGCTGCAGAGCACCTGCACATGTGGTGGTATGGCGTGCGCCCTTCTTGTTGGCTGGTCCAGGAGTGGGTGCAGGTCCCTTATCAGGTCCATGATGGTTTCGGGGTGTAGCCTGTACCTCTCATGTATCTCTGCATCAGTCAGCTGGAATAGTGTGATGCGCTGTCTGTAGATTTGTTCCTCCCGTCGCCACACCCTCAGTCCTGCTGCCTGTAGACGTAGGCGCCTTGCAATGACGTACATGGCGGCCATGTTGTCCACGCTGTTGCATTTTGGGATTGCATTGTTGATGGTTACCACCTGCTTTCCATCCGTGTTAATTACCGACTCTTATTTACCGATTTTCCTGGATTTCTTAATTACCGACTGCTCCTACATGTCATTTTAAATTTTTACCACTTCATATTTACCACTTCATATTTACCGATTCGTTAATAATGTATTCGGTAAATATGAATCGGTATTTTAGAATTCGGTAACTATGAATCGGTATTTACCGCCTCATATTTACCGAAAAGTGGTTTTTGGACTCCTACATCTCACTTGTCTGAATACCGGTCGGTAACGGCATATTTACCGAAAATCGGCCGTTACCGACCGGTATTTCGCTACCTACATGAGGCCCTAAGTGTTTAATGTTTTGGTATGGTATAAACAAAGTGCCATGACACTATTTAAATATTTCTAGCAGATTTGTCAATTTTCTATAAGCTAAACTACTGCAAAACTACAAGCTTTTCCATAGAGTTGCTGTTGAGAGTGATTTAACCATTACAAACATTCACCAGAGTAAAAACAAGGACACTGTGCTTTTATGAATTTACTTGAAGTCATTTCACGATCTTCTGGAACAACAGGGGGGATAGGATTTCATATCCATTCTAATGTCACAAAACTGATCCTGCCTCCGAGTGAAGGGTACAATAATGACGCTAAAGCCTTCAAAGAGTTAGTACAGGTGATCAGTGAGATGTGTTAACAATGGCTCACCTAGAATACCAACTAGATAGACTGCATATTGGTGGGATCTCATGGAACCATAGAGTAGCTGAACAACTTACACTCTTGTTGGACATTTGGTGCTTTTAATAACTGCACTTCAGGAGACATTTAAACACTGGGGACACCACTGTAGTATAGGGGTGTAGCTGAAATGACCAAGGCAATTATAGCAATAAAGATGTATGTGAAGTTTATTGGCTTAAATCCAAATAGTAGGAACCACGGCTTGGGACCAGCTGTTCAGGTGAAGTATCAGGAAACGTACTCTTTACTAGCAACCATAAGGAAAGTTCAGAAAGAACTAGAACCTACAATGACATATACACATTTTAATGACTCCTTAAGGAAACACAGACATAAAACATACCCAGATACTACAAGCATTTAACAGTTTGCCAACTATGGAAGGGTAGATCACTCAGCTGACCAAGTGTGTCTGCATCTCACAGTGCTTAATTTGAGTCGTGATTGCAGGTGGGGCTCACTGGCACTGACTGAGACTTATGTTTTTTATCAGGAGACTCTGACCTAGAACAAAAGAGTGAACTGAAGAAAAGCAGCAAGAGAAAGAAGGGAAAACAATGACAAAGGGAGAAACAACAGATGAAAAGGAATCTGTAAGAGTGACGTAATAGTTCCAGTGTATGTTGGTGGATGAAAGAGGCATGTGGTGGAATCGGGACATCACAGCCTCGGTATTCCGAACCCCTGACTTTAGGTAGCAGAGGCCATGGGCTTCTGAAAAAGTCTTTGGGCCTCAGCACATATTCTTTTTCAAATTAAGCACTATACTGGTGGAAGCAAATTGAGCAACAATAACCTGGGATGCTGTTGGTTTCAGGTTACTGTGGCAGTATCTTTTTAAGCGCCCCCGAGAAAATCTCAAGTTACACAGCTCAGATTGTGGCAGGGCTACAAAGGGTATACAACTCCGAAGCCAGAGTAACATCAAACGCTCCGTAAAGAAAGTAGTTAAACTACATGCCTCTAGGATTTAAAAAAAAACTTCCACCAAGGACAGTTTTGTTCACATGTTATACTACCATTTCCCGCTGTCACCAAGATCTCAGTATATGGATTTACTCACAATCCAATGGATTAAAAGACTCAGTTAGGTGGCAAACTCCTTAATTATAAAGAGAATACATAAACAGCTCTTGTTCGTTTACAATTCAAGCCTAGATAAACATCGTTAGTATTTTAAGCTATTTCACTCCTCTATGGTCAGGATTTGCAGCTTTACTGGCATTCTGATACACAGTGCCTTATAAATGCTTTTGACCTTCTGTCATCTAGTTTTATGTAAAAAAAAAAATTAAGGGAACCGTGGCTTGGACATAATGCTGGGAGAGTAATATTGTGGTTCATATGGAATTGCTCCACTGAGAATATACTTATTCTATACTTATTCCACTGACTTTACCAAAAGAATAGGTACAATAAATGGATATTATCAGTAAAGCCGCAGGCATCCATTGGGTGAAAAGAGGGACCCTTGAAACTAGATAAAAAAACACTAGGCATCCATAAGGAATTCTGGCTACCTAAGATGTCATAGATAATTTTCGTCTATAAGCACTCCCAACAGCCAGGTACACCTAATGCTTTAATTTATGTGTAGGTTTTCTAAAACGTTTAATTTAGAAAGGCAGCAAACTATATATGAATTCAATAGAATGAAATACAATAAAACAATTAATGAAACTACATATGTAAGAAAGTGGTTCTGTATATACTGCACCAAAGTAAGGTTCAGTGTGCAGAGTCCACAGTCCCCAGAGGTTTGGAAGAGGCTAAGGTTAGATATAACCTTACTCTCTAAAGTGGTAGCTTGGTCGAGCAGTAAGGCAGTATCAGAGGACAGTGTAAAGCATTTGTTGTACACACTCAGTCAGCAAATGGTCTCAGACACTCAAGAACTGAACTCTAGGCCAATTGTTTTGTATATACAAATATATTGTTGTTTTATTTTAGAACAACAAGTAGGTATCAAAATACTTTCTCAGAATTAAATGCTGTAGTTGTATACTTTCAATAAGCAATATACTTTTAAATGCAATAGTTACTGTTGCTGCAATAGGCAACACAATTCAAACACAATTATAACATTGAGCTCAAAGGGAGTTTTTAAGTAAAGGCCATTTCAATTACTTTGCGTATGATTTTCTTACTCCGGGTTGGATCCTGAATTCAACCCTGGGGCATTTCCTGTAAACAGTTGAAAGAAATCGTTTTTGTTACAGAGGCGATTTTTAAGGAATATTTGTACGTTTCAAAAATCGACACAGAAGATTTTCTTGCAAAAACCAGGCAATGTTATCCTACGGTGGAAAATCAAGTTACCGGTAAGTACTGTTGTAATTACTTTTCAGGGTCAGTGCTGGGCACCAAGATCCAGCATTGGGATCTCTCCTGATAACAGGTGAGTAATTTCGTTTTCGTTGTTCGGCTGCTTTTTATTAGTGAATATTCTAAAAGTTTCAAAACTCAACAGGAGAATTTCCAAGTGAAACCAGTCAATGTTACCGTATGGAGGAAAAGTGAGTTATCGGCTTTCAGGTAAGTACTCGACTAGCAGAGTTAAGGTTCTGGGCATAGACTCAGGGGTCACCCAGGGTCAGGTAGGTACAGTTGTTACACCCTCAGCGGAACAGGGGCAGCCGGTTGCAGAGAGAGTTAGGCCCAATGTTAGCCTATGGCGGGTGGGTTGGTGGCTGCTAGCAGGCAGGCCACGCGGCTGTGGAAGCTGGGCTCCTGGTCACACACAGGGCAAGTGAGGAAGTAAGATAGGATAGAGGTTGCACTTCCAGAGACCTAGTACCTCGCCCAGGATGTGCATTGTTGCAGGCCCAGGAGAGCGGATGGCTCTCTACCCAGGGGTCCAGCAACATGTTTGCTGGGTGGCAGCCTAGGCAGCCTCTCAGGCAGGACGTGGATTGAGGGTTAGGTTCAGGGGGCAACTCTAAGTTGCCCTCTGTCGTGCATTTTACATTAAATCCCACACTGGCATCAGTGTGGGTTTAATGTGCTGAGAAGTTTGATACCAAGCTTCTCAGTCTTCAGTGTAGCCATCATGGTGCTGTGGAGTTCGTGATGACGACCTCCCAGCACCATATACTCTTAATGTCAGCACTGCACTTACAGTGCCCAGGAAAGGACCTGAGTACTGTAGGGGTACAAGGCTCATGCACCTGTACCCACACCACTGGCATAGGGCACCCAGCTAGAGGGATGACTGAGGTATGCCAGGGCAGTGTGGATGTGGGCATAGCACACAGGGATGTGTGCCATGTCGACTCTCTGTTTTGTTCGGCACCAAGACACTCAGCCTGCAAAGGCCTTGTGTGTGTGTCAGGGTATAGGGCCTCTAAGGGTGGCACAATAAGTGCTGCAGCCCTTAGGGCCTTCTCTGGTCACAGTGCACTGGGTACCTAGGGTACCATTTACCAGGGGCTGACATGTGGCCAGAGATGCCAATTGGGTTTATGCTTCAATGCCGTTTTAGGGAAGGAACACAGGCCCTGGGCACCTGATTGGCAGGAGCCCAGGGCACACTCAGTCAAAGTACATCAGCAATTCAGCAAAAAGTGGGGGCATACCATGCAAGAAAGATGGCACTTTCTCACAACATATAAGAAGGCCCTTGATCTAACTATACACTAAGTAACATACTTTAAATAACATTTTGGGGCTTATTACGATGTTGGTCGAAGTTGCCTCCGACCAACACCGTCACGGTCTCGGGACCGACCGATCTACGGTTTCAACCGTCTCTTTTCGATGTGACCGAACACTGTTCGGTCGCATGCTCCCATTTCCCTATGAAAACTTGTGTTACGGCCATAAACCGGTCGTAATACAGGCTCGCATAAAGAAATGTATGTGTGTGTAAAACCCTGTGCCCTGTAGCAGGCACCCCATGTTGCCTGCCACACAGTGCAGGGATTTACAGGGGGGAACCTAGGTACCTCCTCGGCCACCATCTGTAGGCCGTGGAGACAAGGGGGCCCTTCTAGGGGCCCCCAAAGTCTCTTCCCACAGCCTGTGTCAGGAAGACTGGCACAGAAAGACTGTGCGAAACAGGCATCATAACCCTGATGGTGGGAATGGTGTCTGTAGGGGATTACAGTGCAGGTATGTCTGGCAGATTCCGAGAGCCAGTCGGAACCGTGTCGGAATGACCAGCTTCAACCGCCTACATCGTAATTGGGCAGTCAGAACGCAAACTGACTGTGCCGGTCGAAAATCCTTCGACCGCGGTCTGAAAGATTCCGGCTAGGCTTTCCAACCAACATCGTAATCAGCCCCTTAGCAGTTAAAAAAGATAATTTGATCTCTCTGGCAAACGTAGTGGGTTTTGTAATCAATTTATATTCCTAAATAATGAATATAGCAAGTTCAAGGTCTATGGATTCTGGTGAAAATTTGTATTCTTAGATAGCAGGTGCTTGAGGTTGGAAACCCCAGACTGTGATGCACGTAGGAGCACTGAAGATTATGGTTATTCTTACTGACCTCATCATGAAGTTGTTTATATGCAACTGAGACAAAAAGGCAGTGTGGAGGAAAATCCATGCAACTGTTTAGGGGCAGCCAAATCAATAGTCAGGTCTGCTACTGTGCTTATGTGGGAACACAAATACAAATTTTCTGAATTCTGAAATTTAGCTGGTTGTTAACATACCTACTTACGCATATTTGGAAATCTATAGATGCTAGGAGCAGACATTATGTTCTTAATGACTATAAGAAGTGGTTTCAAATATAGGAGCAAGAAATTTATTAGTTGCAACAAAGATTTTTTTTCTCCATAATGTACTATTTACCTGGTGTGTTTTACTCAGTTGCAGCAATGCTGGGTTGATGGATGCATTAAGAAACTGAGGTAATATAGAAGACGCTCCCAGACCTGTTGAATGAAAGAATAAATAAGCCAATAAAATAAACATTCTGATATTTAACAATGTTACTGCTTAGGAAGTTAAATAAATACATTTTTGGAACTCGTCCATAACTTAACTCCAAGTGAAGGGCACAAACCTTTTTGAGTTACCTTTAATACTATAGGATATAACAGTGACTTTGAAAAGGGCATAAGGAAGAAACCCATTATTGGACCAGATATCCTTGCCGTGGTTTTCCCCCCAATATTTTTACCTCCCAGCATCCTTATTTTCCAGACTTTTTTTTTGTAGGCCTTATGACTCTGTGCACTTAACCACTGCTAATCTGTGCTAAAGTGCTTGTGCTCTCTCCTCTAAGGATGGTATCACTGGCTTATACTCAACTGGCACATCTAATTTACCAGTAACTTTCTAGTAAAGTGGCTCTACATATACCCGGGATCTGTAAATTAAATCCTACCAGTGAGCCTGCAGCACATTTTTATGCCACAAGTTTAAGTATGCCTTTTAAACAGGTCTCAGGCCTGCCACTGAAGCGTGTGAGCGCAGTTATAAACTGCCATTTCGAACTAGCAAAATACACCTTTTGCCAAACCTAAATCTTCCTTTTAATACATAAACATCACCACGAGGGTAGGCCCTAAAAAGCCCAAAGGGCAGGGTGCAGTGTATTAAAAAGGTTGGACATGTATTTTTAAGTTTTACGTGTGCTGGTAGTGAAAACGTATAGTTTCTTACCAGTCAGTGTAGTTTTAGCAGCTTGAAGAATACTCTGGATTCACATGCTGTGTATTTTTTTTTTTACCATCTAGTGGTTGGGTCCAGAATTCGCCCCAAAAACATTTGTCCTTCCATTCTTTTTAGGTCTTACCTAAGCAGAACATTCGCTGTCTCTCAAGACATGTTGTATCTACTGTATGGGCATTCAGCGCGTCCATCGCTTTTGTTTGGGTCCTTCATGTGTTTTTGAAAAATCCTTTTTCATGGTTTGTCCCTCAATTTTGCTATTTTGGTCACGCCCTAGAGACTGCCCCTGTTACATGCAATAGTTCATTATGGACCTGTGGTATATTTGACAAGTAAGCGAGAGTCAAACAATTATGGCCTCAGCTTCTTCAGGGACCAAACCACATCAAAGGCTTCCTTCTGGGGAGCAAGCTCCTGCTAATAAGAGCAACAGGTTGGTTATGGCCATTAGGATTGGTTTGGGATAGGACCGCTCCTATCCCATGTTCAAGGCATCTAAATGCACTATGAACTGCCTAGAATAATCTGGAGCTTTTAGAATGGGTGCTGAGCACATCGCTTCCTTCAGTGTCAAAAGCCTTTTGACAGCTCACTGTCCAGTTTACCCTCTTTTGCATTTTCTTAGAGGTCAATTCTGTGAGGGGTGCTACAAGAGTGCCATATCCCTTCACAAACCTCCTGTAGCTACAGAGTCCACGACAATCTGGAACTTGGGTTGTAATGGTTGAACATGGCCTTCACCCACATGGTGCCCAAGTATACAACAGAGCCCTGCCCTATTTGGTACTTGCTTGCCTTGATAGCGAGGCCTGCGCTCTGCAGAGCCTCAAGTACCTTTCCAAAGTGGATGAGGTGATCCTGACAAGTGGAGCCATAGACCGCAATATCAGCAAGATATGCTGCACTAAAAAACTCAAACCCCGCAGGAACTTTGTTCACCAACCTTTGTAAGGTGACAGGGGCATTCTTTAGTTCAAAGAGCACAACAGTGAATGCTGATTTCTCTTTGGCTCCTGGAGTCAGACCAATCTGCCAGTACCATGATGTTAAATCAAAAGTACCGAGAAGTTGGCTGACCCTAGCCTGTAAATCAATTTGTCTGCCCTAGTAATTGCGTGTTCATCTGTCTTGGTTCACTCCATCAACTGACCCATCTTTAGGACTGTGGGAGAGGAGGTCAGGGAGAGGTTCACCCTCTTCTTCCTGATCCTCATCAGTGATCATCAGCATGGCCTCATCAGCCGTCATGATAGGGTTTAAGAAGATTCAAATGGATGACTCTCTTCGGGCTCCTGCGAGTACCATGGTGACCTCCCCTTTTCTTTCAAGGATAGAGTAGGGTCCACTTCATATTTCCTAGAGGGCCCTAGGAGCCATAGGCTCCAAATCCCACTACTTCTGCCCAGGTTGGTACTCCACCATTGCAGCCTTTTGGTCATACCAGTGCTTCTGGATCTCTTGGTTGGCCTCAAAGGTTTTGGATGCTTTTTCCATGTACTCAGCCATCCTTAGCAACCCCTTTCTTCTGGTCACCCCCACCATGAGTTGTCTTGGTTACCCATGACCTGACCCAGTGGTCTGCCTTCTTCCTCACTTCCTGGGGAGAAAGTGGGCCTAGGTCTACCAAGTTCTGATGCAACGTATAAGTAACACAGTTACTTAACAGAAGCTCTTTCATAATAAGATTATAAAGCCCATCATAGTCTTGCACCTTGTTACCTTTCAATCAGCCACCTAGTGTTTTGACTGAAAAGTGAACAAAATCTACCCAGGTCTGACTCTGGGTTTTTCGGGTTTTCCTGAACCGGATCGTGTACGCCTCAGTGATGAATCTAAAGCCCCCAATCAGGGTATTCTTCATGCGGTCACAGACTCAGCATCTGTCTCATTTAGTGTCAGAAGCCTATCCCTACACTTTCCTGACAACAGCTCCCAGAGCAGAGAGCCCCAATACTTTGAGCCCTCTCAAAGGCTTTAAACCATTTGGATAGATCATCACCTTTCACATATTTAGGGACAATCCCTTTGGGGATCCTAGTGTCAAAAGCTTATTCTTCCTCCCTATTTAAAAAGTTGCTGCCACCAGAGATGGGTCGTAGGCCCATCTCAGCTCATCCCTTTTCTACAGCGTTTAGCCTCTAATTATATCCTCTTGGCTAGGTTCTGAAGATCTGTATCTTAATCGACTACTTCCCCTGGAGTACTGTCATACTCCCAGTACTGCTATCAGTAGGATATCATCCTGGAATCATCATCTACTTCATCATCCAAGCCAGTATCCACCTCCCCTACTTCATCAGGGTTTTTTTCCCCTGCTAGGCTCTTAGCATTTTCTGCAAGCAACTTTTGCAGATACACTTTAGTGGGTCTAGGACCCATGTCAAGGCTCCATGCTTGGCAAAGGTCCTTAAATTGGGACAACAAGAGGTTTCTATAGGGCCCAGGTTGAGCTCCTGGGAGGATTCTTGCTACCTCAGTCATTGTTTTAAAGCTGTTGGGTCCTTTCTAAGAATTACAAAAAATCTTAAGTAAACTTTCTAAAGGCCCTAAGAAACGGAACTACTTTCTAGATTCTAAACAGTTTGGACTGGAGGATTGAATACAAGACCATTGACCAGCTAGTTTAAACAATTTAGAAAAAAAGTTGAAATAGGCAAAAATATTTGTAGCTAAGAACAAATTTGAATTCTTGGCCTATTAGCCAAGTGGTACAGCAAATGTCAAGTCTTGCATCCAAACGATGCACCACCAATGTAGAAAGCTGGCTCTTTAATCTGTATATCAAAAAGAGGTATACTGTGCAAAGAGTCCAAGTATTCCCTTACAAGTGGACAGGGGATTGCTCTAGCAATCCCAAGGTGATTTTTTATAGGGTAGTGTGGTGAAGCAGCCTTAGGCTTATCAGAAAGGAGTGTTAGACAGCTGTGATACACATACAGTCAATAAGTGGTACACATGACTCCATGAGATGCACACCAATTATAAAAATAAAACAGATGTTTATATAAATTTAGGCACCAGAATCATTACGATCAGGTAAGTACTGGACTCCATTCACCACCGAAGACACCGCCACGACCATGAGGAGCATTCACTCTGGAGCCCCCTCATGGATCCCTGGCCACCACACATCTTCCACAGAGCCGCCGCTCCCTTAGCACCTGAGCTACGACGCACCATCAAAATTACCTTCGAATCCGGCACATTCCCAGATGACTTGGAAACTTGCAGAAGTCAAGCCCCTCTTCAAGAAGCCCTCCGCAGACCCACCAGACCTAAAAAACTACAGACCCATATCTCTCCTCCCCTTTGCGGCTAAAGTCACCAAGAAGATCCTTACCCTGCTGCTGTGGCAGAAGATCCTTCCATAGAGGCACCCTGATCAGAGGACCGATGGCCATGCTCAATAGCTCATGATACCAAGCTCTCCAAGCGCAATCTGGAGTTACAAGGATGGTTGGGTTCGGTTGTTCCTGATCTTTTTGCGAAATCTGGGCAGGAGAAGTATGGGCGGAAAGGCATACAGAAGGCCTGAGCTCGACTCGAGGCAAAAAGCACCTCTGAGTTAGAGCTCTCTTGGAAACTCCATCACACAGAAAGGCTGACATAGCATGTTTTTGGCGGTAGCTGTAGACATCTCTTTTGCAAAACTATACAATTGTTTCCCCAATTGGCAGTACCTTTAGCACTCCCTGTAAGTCTTACCCTGGTACCTAGGCTGAAGAGGGTCCCCAAGGGCTGCAGCATGTATTGTGCCACATTAAGGGACTCCTCACCATACACCCACAGACTGCCACTGCAGGTTGGGTGTCTTGGTGCAGACAAAAGTGAAAAGATTACATGCCTTGTGTGCTATGCCTGCAGACACTGCATGCATTATAGGTAAGTCACCTCTACTGCAGGGCTTACTGCTCTAAAGCTGGAAATGGTCATGTAGGGGGCGTAATTACCCCAAGGGTAAGTAGCCCATTAACTATTGCCCTACACTCCCCCAATTCTCCTAAATCTAGTATTTAGGGGAGACCCTGACACCAGGAAATCCGATCCTGCCAACCCAAAAGAAGAACTGAAAAGCAGCAAAAAGCAAGAACTGAGGAAGAAGCAACTGATTTGACTCCAACCCTGCCAGCCTGTTTGCCTATTCCCGCCAATTGCGCCAAAGTCATCTCACCCCGCAAGCTGCTGAGCCTCCAAAAGCCTGGTAGGACTGCCAGCACTTCTATAAAGACTCTGTGAGGACTCCGGATCCAAAAGATCCAACGCCGGAAAGCACCAGAGTTGAAATGGGCCAAAGGTGCCAACGTGGTCCTCAGACCCTCCAGACTCAAAGCCCACCTTCGGTCTCCAGACTGTGGACTTCCCGAGGCTGCCTGCAGCCTCTTTGTACAGGCCCCCTCTACTGCAAGTGACTCCAGTGACGAAAATCCAACGCCTCAAAGTGGACCGTAGGTGTCCCCACCTCCCCGAGCACCGTGATGCTTGAGCCCACCTGTTGGTTCAAGTCGACTAGCTTTCCAATCCAAACCTGCAGCCTCGTTCTGACCTGACTGATCCCCATTGACTAACTTTGAGCACCCGATGCTGTACTGCACCCGGCCGCCCTACTGCCGCTGCAAGTGACCTGCTGGTGCTGCCTTGAACTTTGCCTTCTACTCACCTTAAGTTCTGAGGATTGGTCTTGTAAGTTGCTGTAAAGAACTTGTGTCCATTGTTTGTTTTTCGTCCATAAGATAACGTTGCCGTCTGTGGAAATTGCACTAAGTGTCCATTTCTGAAACCTAAAGTTATTTCAATCAATCAGGGATTTGTGAAGCGCGCTACTCACCAGTGTCGGTCTCAAGGCGCTGGCGGAAGGGGGGGGGGTGCTCCTGAAGGTGTGCAGAGTGGGGAAACGTCTGATGTTGAGTGGGAGCTTGTTCCAGGGCCTTGCCTCGATGTAGGAGTGGGCTCTTCCACCTGCTCTGGCTCTGCAGAAGCTCGGGGTTTCGGCGAGGACAAGGTGTGCGGAGGTTTCTCTGGGGTACATGGAAGGAGACTCTTTCGTTGAGGCATTGGGGTCTGGTGCTGTGGAGGGATTTGTAGGCGTAAGTGAGTTGCTTGAAGGTTACTCTCTTCTCGCCAGAGAGCCAGTGGAGGTCTCGCAGGTGCTGGGTGATGTGGTCATGTCGTTGGATGCCGAGGAAGAGTCTGACGGCGGTGTACTGGATGGTCTGGAGTTTTTGGAGCAGGGATTTGTTGATTCTGGCGTAGAGGGCGTTTCCGTAGTCCATTCCGCTGGTTATGAGTGCGTGGGGGACTGTCTTTCTGGCTTCGGAGGTTGGGGGGGGGGGGGGGACATTTGAAGGTCTTGCAGAGGATGCAGAGGGTGTTGAAGCACGAGGGGGAGACAGCGTTGATCTGTCGGATCATGGTGAGGGAGGAGTCGAGTATGATGCAGAGGTTGCAGGTGTGGTCCGTGGGTGTGGGGGGGGGGGGTTGCCGAGGGCAGTGGGCCCCCAGGTGTTGTCCCATGCGGCAGGGGTGGGTCTGAGGACAAGGACTTCTGTCTTCTCAGAGTTGAGCTTCAGACAGGTGCTGCTCATCCAGGATGCAACGCCTTTCATTCCTTCCTGGAAGCGGAGTCTGGTGGTGTCTGGTTCCTTTCTGAGGGAGAGGATGAGCTGGGTGTCGGCGTAGGATACGATGGAGAGGGGGGCCATGTAGATGTTGAAACGCGTGGGGCTGAGAGATGATCCTTGGGGTACTCCGCTGCTGATCTCGGTGGGTTCGGAGAGGAAAGGCGCAGGAGTCTGATTCTTTGGATTTGGCCGGTGAGGGAGGAGCAGATCCAGTAGAAGGTGATTCCCTGTATGCTGACGTGTGGAGTCTGGCGGTGAGAGTAAGGTCGGAGTAAGGTCGGAGACGGTGTTGAAGGCTGCAGAGAGGTCTAGTAAGATGAGGGCCACCTTGGCCCTGGTTGAGGAGGCTGCGGATGTCATCAGGGGCGGCGAGGGTGGTGGTCTCGGTGCTGTGGTTGCTGCGGAAGTTGGATTGAGAAGCGTCGGGGATGGAGTTGGCTTCGATGAAGTTTGTGAGCTGGATGTTGAATTTATCCATCCACAAACTGTCAACACTCTGCTTCAACACATAGAGATTGTGTGGCAACAGTTGACAGCAATTGACCTTCCGCCCTAAGTATGCAATGCCATCTTGGCAGCCGGCGTTCCTCCACCAAGATAGTATACGCCTGCTGCTGGGGCAAGTTTGTGGCACGATGTGCAGAAAAGCACATTGACCCTCTTTCTGCTCCTCTTTCTCAGGTCCTTCTGTTTATTCTTTTTCTTGGAGGGTAGGAAGAGATTTCCCGTGGTGAAAAAATGGTATTGAAGTAGACTGGGTTATTCTAAACAGAAGTACAGAACATAAGCCCATGTGTTAGGATATATCCGATTAGTATAAAAACAAGTGGGGAGGAAGAACAAACTAATGAACAGCAAGATAGAACAGGTGTTAATTATGAACGGGAGTCTTTTTTAGGAGGACGCCCGAACCGAGGGCAAAGGAATTATCGGAACTATGGGAGAGAAGATCAGGTGAGGAACCATCCACCTCCAAATTATCAGGCGCAGGATTACCTAAAAACCAGGAATCAAAGATATTGGAGGTAGTAGATATTCCTATTGTCAACCTCTCGAATAAGACACTAACTAAAGAAGAACAGGATGTTCTAAAAAAGGGGTTTAGTTTTGCCCCCTCGGCTCCTCCGAATAAATTCGAGTTGGAGAAGGATTTGAGAAGTTTTTTTAGAAAAATCAGATTAAACAACTTTTTTAAAGATAAGAATTATGAACCAGCCCACAATGTCACAGGTTTCAAAATGAAATCCACTTTCACTCCCAATCTCAGTCAACTTGATAAAAATATTGAGCTTTTTGAAAAAATAACAGAAATAGAAATAAGGAATAGTCTAGGCATGACATGCAATCAAACAAATAACCTTCTACCCAAACAGAGTAAAGCGCTTAAAACACTACAAGACTGCAACCAAATTACCATTAAACCCGCAGACAAGGGTGGAGGGGTTGTAGTCTTGGATACATCAGACTACGAGAATAGAATGAGATCACTGTTAAACGTAGCGGACCATTATGTACGTGTTCCCTTTTCTATGATTGAGGTTCTAAAAAAAGAAGTCTTACAACATCTTAATATAGGCAGAGAAGAAGAAGTGATCTGTGAGGATGAATATAAGTTCCTTTCTAACAACAACCCAATTATCCCCGCAATCTATGGTCTACCAAAAATACACAAAGACATCGCGAATCCACCTATGAGACCAATTGTGAGTAGCTTGGGTTCACTACTGGAACCACTAAGCAAATATGCAGATTTCTTTTTAAGACCGATTGTTCAAAAACAGGAATCATACCTGAAAGATACAGCTCACACAATTTCGATTTTTGAAGGGATTAGCTTCAATAGGGTGACTCAGTTCTTGGTCACCCTTGATATTGAAGCACTTTATACAAATATCCCTCAGGATGACACAATAGGAGTTATGGCGTCTATTTTAGAGGAGGAAAATCTGAATGACAGGCAATGCCAATTTATTTTAAACTGCATCAAGTTAGTTTTGAAGAATAACAATTTTTTTATTCAAAGAAGAGTTGTATAAACAAATCAAAGGGACAAGCATGGGGGCCACATGTGCCCCTAGCTTGGCTTGCCTTTATGTAAGTCACTTTGAACGGAAACATTTACAACGACATGGCACCTTTTTTTGAAAACATCTCCCACTGGCATCGTTTTATAGACGATATAATTTTCATCTGGAATGGTGCGGAAACTGAGCTGATGCAATTTTTTAGCAATAAAAGCGTTGACTTTTTAGATATTAAAATAAAAGACACACAAGGACATCTTGAGGTGGAATTATTTACGAAGCCAACGGATAAAAACACTTTGTTAAAATATGACAGTAACCACCCTAAGTCACAACGAGACAACATCCCCTTCGGCGAATTTTTAAGATTACGCCGCAACTGCACAAATCTGACTGATTTTCATCACCACGCGGAAATTATGACCAATAAACTAAAAGAAAGAGTATACCCCAGAAAATTAATCAAGCACTCCCTCAAACGTGCAAGATTCTATGATAGGGACAGCCTTTTAAATAAAGACAAAGAGAAGAAAAACAGTAATTCAGACAAAATTGTCTTTGTAAATCAATATTCTGGATTAAGTAACAAAATAAAGAACATAGTAAATAGAAATTGGAAGATCCTCAATGATGGCTTACAGACACCAATACCTAAACCCCTATTCTCTTTCAGAAGAAACAAAACTATAAGAAATGCATTGGTAAAAACGTACAAAACAACTGACAATAATAGCCAAAACAACCTGTATAACCAGAAAGCTATAGGGAATTATGCCTGTGGCACATGTTCCATTTGTCCGAATTGCATTAAAGAAAAGATCTTGAACTTTAATGGTAAAACCATAACTTCTAAAACATTGAATAACTGCCGGAGTAAGAACCTAGTATACCTCATTGTCTGTCCATGCGGCTTAGGCTACGTGGGCGAGACTAGTAGGGAACTACGCATCAGATTACTCGAACACAGATCGGCGTTAAAAAATAAAAAAGAAAATGCACCCCTAACAGAGCATTATGCTAGAGCCAACCACCAGTATAACCAGTTTCAGTGGTTTGTATTGGAAAAAATAACTGTCAGTCGGAGAGGAGGCAATCTTGATGCAATTGGAAAAATGCGTGAACAATGGTACATGTGTTATTTAGATACGATAAACACAGGTATGAATACCAGGGAGGACTGGATGAAATTGATAGCAAATCAATGAAATATAATGCAATAAGTACATGAGAACTTGATATTGCAGAAAAAGCCAATGTCTGGTTAAAGAGTAACTGATTAGAATTAGGACAATGTAGACGATTGAATCAATAGTTGCGTATATATGCACATGTACATGTATACCGCCGATTTTAGATGTACATGTGTAGATATGTATGTAAAAATAACTATATAAAAAAAACACCTGGGAAAAGATCGCCCTACGGTTATGGCAAACTGCAATTTATGCATTCTTGATTTTGAAAAACAACAATAAAAAGAAAGCGAGGTTGTTAAAAATATATTCTTTATTTAACACAGTTTACGTGAACATGGTGGATCGAGGTCACGGGTTTTCCCGAGTCTCGGTAATTCCGGCCTTAAAGCTAGTGGTAGAGTCCGATTGATAAAGTTTTGGGGACCGGGTCGCCGTGGACATCGCGAATACAATGTATCAACATGGCAGTTTAAAGCAACAGGTTGAAACGCACCGCATTTCCGGAACTATCACTTCCGGATTACCATAGGTAGAAGATACAAGTCCGTTAAGGTAGATGCCGCCGCTATTCCCATAGTCTGACGCGGGAAATTTGTAAGCACACCTGATACTGATTTATGTTCCCCACAATGGGCCAATCAGAGCCGGCCTTCTTGGGTTTTTAAATCAGCAAGACACGGGTATGTTAGACGCTGGCAGTCAGGAAGACGAGAGGACCCCAAGTTGCAGTCATCCAAGATCGTTGAGACGGTGAGGTCATTGAGTTAGAGACAATTGCTCTATCGGGCTATAATTTATGCCCTACAAAACAGATTATAGCATTTTCTCCTTACTGGGGTACTAGGGCGTAATGTTAGAAACTATCGAGCTAAAAATGATGTCCTATTTAATAGATAATAGTATTCCTACTCGATTATGGTAATATAGCGTAATGTTATAAAACTTTCATTTTAGGTCAATTTGAGTTAAAACAGAGAGGCAAACATTACAACCAGGAAGCGATATGTGCTTACCTTATCCGGAATCAAAGAAATAACAAAAAAAGTGGCTTCCCCGTAAAACACGGTAGGCATTTAAACTCTAATGCTCTAGAACAAAAATTAAAAATGAAAATATTATGTTTAGACCTAATTAAATGGTTCACGTTTCAGGCAAAAATCACCAAAGATAAAGAAAGGAGAAGTGCCAAAGAACATTCTGCCCGTACTTATAAAACGCAGGAGCTGTGCAAATGTTAGCAATATCGCTTGACAAGGTGATGAGATCTAGTATGCTGTGAATCCGTCGTGATATATAAAAAATGTCAAAAATAAGGAATATTAACGTTCGCAATCTGATTTGGTGTTTAAATTTAAAAATAAAATGTTTTGGCTTTTTCCAGTAGAGATGTACTAGTGATAAAAAGGCTGAGGGCTATTCCTATATAAAATATATGGTGGGACGTAAAGCAGATTAAGAAACTAAGGATGTTAGGTGCATGTAAGATAGGACTATTAAAATCTGGCCAACTTCAAGGCTGAGTAACTTATTGTCTTTTCAGATGTTGTTGATATAATTACAAGAATAAGTAGATAATCCCCGAATTTGAAGAATCCAAGACATGCTATAAGGTAATCCCTAAATCCTTCTACATTTAAGACTCACAAACCCCTGAGCCCTATATGTTTGAATGGCCCATTTGATAGGATAACACATAAATAATTTGAATTTGTGTGCAGATGTTTTCCACATGACAATATATACGACACAGTTTATTTTGAAAAATCAATTTAAATGTGTAAAGAAATTAAAAAATGACTAAATAATATGCTATATGCTATTTATAAAACCATTTTTAATATTTTACAATGTAGATGTTTTTCTAAGTGATTATTCCTTGCCACAAACGTAATTTTGCACTATTGATACATTTGTTAACAGGAGCTTATCGCAACGGCAACCATTCAGTGCCTACAATAATTTGAGAGGATGAGACAATTTTTTTCTTGAAAAAGATGGACAATTAGAGTAAAACCATCGAAACGCGTCGACGCAACACTACAACATAATCTGTGGGAACAGCTTTTCTGATAAGACACTGTATCTACATATTGTGTATAGGAAAAGCTCTGTTGAGATTCATGAGCAGATGTGTCAATCAATGACAAATTGTACTGTCTTTTTTTGTCTCTCCACTTCTGGTTTATGAGTTTGTTAATTGTTGGGCACAATCATTGTGCACTGCCGTGTCTGTAAAACTATATTTAAGTAAGACGTATCAATTGTGCTTTTTGATTCAGCAGAACTTATTTGTTTACTGGCAATAGGCATAATTTTTGACAGGATCAAAAATTGTTTTTGTATTATGTGTTTTTTAACTGGCTTTTAATAAAATATGATGTCTTTTTAAATTACACAGTGGTATGTTTTTATACTAATCGGATATATCCTAACACATGGGCTTATGTTCTGTACTTCTGTTTAGAATAACCCAGTCTACTTCAATACCATTTTTTCACCACGGGAAATCTCTTCCTACCCTAAAGTAGTACTCTATTCCCCTGGTTGGTCAAAGGGGTCACTCTCATTTCCACTTTAAATATTCTTTTTCTTGGCCAGCAGGGCTCTACTTTGGGCACAACTGAGGGGTATGTCAGAGCTGAAAGGGGGAAGGCGGTACAGGAACTGACCATCTCTCGACTGATAGTCCTCTGCATTCAAATATGCTATTCACTGGTCAAGAGGCAACCCTCTGATGGTTTGCGTGCTCATTCCACCAGAGCTAAGCCTGCAACCACTTTGTTAGCACATGGAATTCTGGTCCTGGATATCTGCCAGGCAGCAACGTGGGATTCTTTGCACAGGTCTACAAAGCACTACTGCCTGGACCGTCAGGTCCATCGGGAAGATCACTTTGCCCGTTAGGTCCTGCAAGACTTTTTTCCAAAATATTCCCCCCTCCTGGGATAAATTGCTTGGGTATCTATTCTAAGGTAAGGAAGCTGAGGCTAGAAGTCTCTAGCAGATAACCAAGTTACTTACCTTCTGTAACGCCTTATCTGGTAGAGACTATAGCCGCAGATTTCTTACTGACACTCATCCTCCCCGGCCTATGAACCGTTGTCTAAGGGCAGGGCTGTTCTCCTTTCAGGGACCTAGTCTTTCACACCAGTGATCAGTGTTCTTCGTGGCTCCATGCTTCTGGCGTGGAAAGTCGCAAAAAAACCCGGACGTCTGCATATATAAGCACCGCGCACGCTACTTCCAGAGCGGACGAGCCACGCAGAGCCGAAGGACGCCGCCTACCAGTGTGCAGGGATTCGCTCACAAAAAATGTCTGGATCTAGTCTGACTCCTGGAATCTGCGGCAAGATAGAGACTCTTTCAGATGAGGCATTACCGAAGGTAAGTAATGTATAAATCAACAAGGTCCTGTATCACATTAGCTAGGAATCTAGATTCAATTGTAAGATGATGATGTCCAGCTACATGTAAAACCAAATGCTGTTTAGCCTAAGGTTTGTTATGCCTTAGCCACAGTCCATCTGGCATTGATTATTGCAATGGGATGTATGCCTATGTCCCAGAGAAGTTAATTTGCAAACTACTTTAAAAGCAACTTCAGAATGATGCAACCTACCTGATCTTTGGCGTGAATCACAGATCACTGTACAGAGACCAAGTGAAACAGCACATTGAGGTCAAGGCCCTAAAATGTGTATAACGTTCCAGCTCCTACCTACAGCACCAGCATTTTTCCAATTATCCAGCCAACATGGTTCAACCTCCCAAACAAAGTAGTTATCTGCTGGCCAAATACAAAAGGTTTAGGGTAGATTCCTTTACGTTTATTGCTCCTGATACTGGAACAGAAGATGACTAAGAATGTAACCGGTTACACGCAACATAGAGCTCTTCAGCCCAGTCACTCTTACTCTCCAGACACTTCATTACTCCTTATACTTATTTGTCTTACTTCCTGCTCCATTTGCAGGCACTCAGAAGCAGCTACCCAGCAACAGGAGCCTTATCAGGAACCCTCTACCACTAGGTACTGACCAGGGCATTCCACCCGTTTTGATTTCGACTTTGTATCCGGGTGGACGCCCAAACTCAGGGCTATTGTATCAAATAGAATTGAAGACAACTGATACACCATCTCCTGAGCTTATAGTGTCTCGTTCTGATATCCCTTCTGTTAACACTCCCCCTCTTGACCCTTTTATGGAGCTAGGCCTAACTCCTACCACTACTAATGGCATCCCAAGTACACCCCTGGTTATAACAACTACCTCCCCTATGTCTTACTCTGCCTATCCCCTCACCTATAAGTCTACGGGGTTGAATATTTTGTCCTGGAATGTGGCAGGTCTATCACGGCTGTTAGAACTCCCTGATTGGGGGGAATACATTGATGGCCATGATATCTGCCTCTTTCAGGAGACGTGGGCATTGAAGCCCTACCATCGTGTAGGGTTTGCTACCTTCTGGGAATCTGCAGTAAGGCCAAATGGGGGAAGGCCTTCCGGAGGGTTGTCTATTTGGGTACGGACCCACTTGGAATGCGCACTCGAGAGAATTAATACCGATTCATCGGATATTATGTGTGTAGTTATGTCCGTGAGGGAAAACCAGGTATTGTCTATTATAAATATATACTCTCGTCCTGTGAGGTACGGCCAGGAGTCTACCACTCTGAGTAGATTGGATGCTTTTTTGAGTTCCACCATTAACACTGATATTTTGGTAATTGGTGGGGATTTTAATTGTCACTACGAACCCTTAAATGGGCTGATCTCCTCTGTATCCCAGGAAGAGGACCAAGAGTGGGCTATACCACCCTCCAATTCTTATCCCACGAAGGCCTGGACGCCATTGGTTCTTCAACTTACTCAATTGACACTTACTCACTCATTAAGGGCATGTAATGGTAGGTTCCCTGCAGATAATCCAGGTAATCCAACATTTGAAAGAAATAATCAAACGTCCATCATTGACTATATGATGCTTAGTATGGGACTGTGGCCAAGGATCCTGGACTTTCGAGTTGTTAAACGCTGCGAAAGCGACCATAATCCCATTATTGTTACCTTGGAGGGTTTTACAAACCATCACTCTCCTTCTATTGATCCACTTAGTGTTGTTCCCTTGACCACATTTGATGGCTCCCGAAGAGTTAGATGGGAGAAGATCGCCCTATCCGATAGGAATCTCGGTGCAATGTACTCTGAGATCTATCCTCTTTTGGAGAAATTAATGGGAGCACCAACCACACCAGAGGCTCATTTAGATTTTGAGCTGATTGGAGCCACACACATAGAACTATGTGGCACCCTTGAGACCCACTTTAGTCGGGCTACTAAGAGAAATTTACCATCCACAAGGGAGAACCCAACCTGGTTTAACAAATCGTGTAGGGAAGCAAAGCTATCGCTCCTGATAACGCTTAAAAATGGAACCAAGCCAAAAATAAAGGAAGCTAGGGCCCTTTTTAAGAAAATTATTAATGAAGCTAAAAAAGAGTGGGAAATTAGCAGATGGGAGGAAATCTCCCAAGCATTAAAAAACAGGGACCAAATATCATTCTGGAATTTAATCAAAACTGGAATGTCACGCCCAACTCAAGCTCTCCAACCTAATCTTGGGCAAGAAATATGGCGTACTTATTTTAAAGAACTATACGCTATTCAGACTTCACTACTGTCCACTCCCCTTTCCCACACTAGTCTTTCCCTACCTCCAACTCAGGCCTTGACCCCGATGTGCACCCTCAGTGAGGTTAGAGTTGCTCTTAGCAAAGTCCAACCCAATAAAGCTCCAGGCTTAGATAGGATCCCAGGAGATCTCTTTAAAAGTGAGCCCGATATCTGGGTTCCATATCTATTTGGTCTTTTTAACGCAATTCTAGCAGGAATGCCGTTACCACCTACTTGGGCTGGAGCCGAGATCATACCAATACATAAAAAGGGCTCGCCACTTGATCCGGCAAATTATAGGCCTATTAGCCTAATAGATGTTGCCCAGAAGATTTTTGCCCGCATTCTCTTAGGGAGACTACAAACCTGGATGGAGGAAACCAACATTCTGACTCCTCTCCAGGTGGGATTTAGAGCTAGAATGTCAACTGTGGACCAATTGTTTAGGCTGCAAATGATCCACTGGAAAAGTATAATTTTAGAAGGGGGCAGTCTTTACCTCACGTTCGTTGACTTAAAGTCTGCCTTCGACATGGGGGACCGCAGCCAACTTTGGGAGCTATAAAATACCTCTGTGATCTATTAGAACGTCTCCATAAAGATACCTTTGCTAGAGTCCGGTTTGGACTCCATGGAGAACTCACAGATCCATTCCGGGTAGAAAAGGGAGTTAGACAGGGCTGCGTTCTAGCCCCAACACTCTTTGCCCTCTTCTTGAATGGACTGGTTGAAGACATCCTGGCCCTGAGTGATATAGATTCCCCTAAGCTGGCAGGCAGAAAAATTCCCGTACTTATGTTTGCGGAATGATACTTTGCTTCTGTCCAGATCACCTATGGGTATGGTCAGAGTCCTGGATGGCTTTGCCACCTTTTGCAGGAAAAGGAACCTAACCATTAACGTGAACAAGACTAAATACATGGTGTTTCACGCAGATACCACCAACCGTCCCATACCGAAACTGGATGGACTGCCCCTAGAACGGGTGAACACTTTTGATTATCTTGGTCTGACCCTCAATAATAAAATGACCTGGGCCGCCCAGATCTCAAAAGTAAATTTAAAACTCGTCCAGATATCAGGGGGGATTTTAAAGATGCTTAAAAACAGCCACTTAAAATTAATCAGTCCATTGGTAGAGATTTATAAATCCCAGGCAAGGGGGGTGGCAGCCTACGGCGCGGAACTATGGGGCCACAACCCATCCTTGATTTTAACTAAGTCAGAAATGAATATGCTACTTACCAGTATGCATCTGTTCTTGGCATGTAGGGCTGCTGACATTCATATCTGTGCATAGATCGCCGCCTAGTGTTGGGTCCGGATGTTTGCACGTTGTTGTCCTGGAAGAGTCTTCGAAGTATCCTTGGATAGGTGACTCCTCCCATGGACTACAGTGCGCATGGGCATCCTCTCCATCCTCAGATTGTTTTTCGCCATTGTGGCAGTGATGGAGTAGATACAGAAAGTGATGACCATGCTTACAGTAATTCTGAGAGCTGCAGCTGCTACAGGCGCCGGGGAGGAGGGAGGGCGATATGAATGTCAGCAGCCCTACATGCCAAGAACAGATGCATACTGGTAAGTAGCATATTCAGTTCGAGGCATGTGGGCTGCTGAATTCATATCTGTGCATAGAATGTATAGCAGTGCCCTCTATTAGCGGCGGCTACCAGTGCCAGCTGCAGCGGTCTGAAAAAGGGTTTTGAGAACAGCCTGTCCTACAGCTGCCTGCTGTTTTGATTGCACATCTACACAATAGTGTTTGGTAAACGTGTGTGTAGTGGACCAGGTGGCTGCTCTACATATATCATGCAGGGGAATATTTCCTAGAAAAGCCATGGAGGCCCCTAACTTACGTGTTGAGTGGGCTCGTGGGGGAATAGTTAATGTGCGTTTTGCCTTTTGATAACAAATTTGGATACACTTAACTATCCATCTGGCTATCCCTGCTTTGGAGATGGCGTTACCTTTGTGGTGTGGGGCAAAGGCAACGAACAGTTGTTTTGTCTTCCTAAAGGGTTTGGTCCTGTCGATGTAATACATGAGGGCCCTTTTTACATCTAGTGTGTGGAGTGCCCTTTCCGCGACAGTTTGTGGGTTTTGGAAGAAAACGGGCAGTTCAATAGTTTGATTCATGTGGAACTGCGATATTACCTTGGGCATGAATTTGGGGTTGGTACGTAGTACGACCCTGTTGGCATGAACCTGTATAAATGGCTGTTGAACTGTTAGTGCCTGGAGTTCACTAACTCTTCTTAAAGAAGTGATCGCTACCAGGAAGGCTACTTTCCAGGTGAGGAATTGAATCTCGCATGAGTGGAGAGGTTCAAAGGGTGGACCCATCAGGCGTGTGAGGACCAGGTTGAGGTTCCACATTGGAGCTGGTGGGTGGCTTGGTGGAATAACTCGTTTGAGTCCTTCCAAGAATGCTTTGATGGCAGGCACTCTGAATAGAGAGAGGTGCTGCCTGGTTTGTAGATAGGCTGATATTGCGGTCAAATGGACACGTATAGAGGTGTACGCTAGATTGCATCGGTATAGGTGTAGGAGGTAACAAATGATGTTTTGGATGGATGCGTCCAGCGGGTTAATGTCATTATTACCGCAGTAAATAACAAACCTTTTCCATTTGGCTGCATAGCAAGCTCTTGTAGTGGGTCTTCTGGCCTCCTTGATGATGTCCATACAGTCAGGTGGCAGGTTGAGGTAGCCAAACTCTAGGACTTCAGGAGCCAGATCGCCAGGTTCAGCTGTTGCGGATCTGGGTGCTGAATCTCTCCATGGTTCTGCGTCAAATGCGCGGGTTTGATCCGCAGCCTTTGATGCGGCACCACGGAAAGTTCGAGGAAGGTGGTGTACCATGGCTGGCGTGCCCACGTAGGAGCAACTAGGACGAGTGTCAGGGAGTGTTGTCTGAGTTTGCGAGCCACCAGCGGTATCAACGGTGCTGGGGGAAAAGCGTACGCAAATCTGCCGGACCAGTTCATCCATATCGCATTGCCCTGCGACTGCGGATGTGGGAACCTGGCGGCAAAGCTTTGGCATTTTGCGTTTTCGCTTGTGGCGAACAGGTCTATCTCTGGATGACCCCACTGCTGGAAGTACGGCTGGAGTACTGATGGGTGTAACTCCCACTCGTGCATCTGGTGGCTGTGTCTGCTGAGCAGATCCGCCATTTGGTTGTCCTTGCCGGGGAGGTGTTCCGCCATGAGGAACATGTTCCTCTGAATGGCCCACTTCCACATGCTCTGAGCCAGATGAGACAACTGTGGAGAGTGCGTCCCTCCCTGCTTCTGTATGTAGTACATTGCGGTCATGTTGTCCGTCCGGATCAACACGACCTTGTTGCACAGATGTACTTTGAATGCCTTCATGGCTAGGAAGATTGCCATCAGTTCCAGAAGGTTGATGTGCATTTTCTTCTGTTATGTCGTCCATAGTCCCTGCACTGTGTAGTGGAGTACATGAGCTCCCCATCCCTGGAGAGACGCGTCTGCTGTCAGTACTATTTGTGGAACAGGCTCCTGGAACGGTCGACCCTTGCAAAGGTTTTGTGGATTCCACCAATGCAGAGAGTTGTATGCCCGACCGCTCACCAACACTAGGTCTTTCAATTGTCCTTGAGCCTGATTCCACTGACGTGCCAAGCACTCCTGAAGCGGGCGCATATGTAGTCTCGCGTGTGGGACTATGAAGATGCAGGAGGCCATCATGCCTATCAACTGCATGAACACTCGCGCCGGAAGGGAGTGTTGAGGTTTGAACTTTGAAATCAGCATTTGCATGCTGTTGATTCTCACCAAATTTGGCTGAGCCGTGGCCGCCAGTGTGTCTATAGTCGCACCTAGGTACTGTTGTACGTGTGCGGGCTGTAGATGGGATTTTGGGTAATTTAGTGAGAACCCCAGACTGTGAAGGAGGTGAATGGTGCGGGACATGTGGCTGGCACATTGCTGGGCTGACTTTGCTTGAACGAGCCAGTCGTCCAGATAAGGGTAGACGTGTATGTGCTGCCTCCGTAGATGTGCCGCCACAGTAGCTAGGCACTTTGTAAACACCCTTGGTGCCGTTGTCACGCCGAAGGGAAGGACTCTGAACTGGTAGTGCTGCCCTTGAACAGTGAACCTGAGGTATTTCTTGTGTGATGGGTGAATGGGTATGTGGAAATACGCATCCTTGAGGTCCAGTGTGGCCAGAAAGTCTCCCTGCTTGAGCAGCGGGAGCACTTGCTGTAGAGTGAGCATGTGAAAATGCTCGGAAAGAATGTATCTGTTTAGGGGTCTCAGGTCTAATATAGGCCTGAGTGACCCGTCCTTTTTCGGTATTAAAAAGTACAGGGAGTACACCCCCGTACCTTGCTCTTGGACGGGTAGACCTCTATTGCGCCTTTTAGAAGCATACTGTGCACCTCCTGCAGTAAGAGCGTTAAGTGCTCTGAGGACATAGGACGGTTTTTTGGAGGTATTGTGGGTGGAGTGGAGGTTAGTTCTAGACAGTAACCGTATTTGACAATATCTTTGACCCACCTGTCCGTGGTGATGGAGTTCCACGTGGACAGGAACCTTTGTAGCCTTCCCCCGACAGGTGTTATGTGGTCGGGAGGAAGGGAGAGGGCTTCACTGCTTGTTCTTGGGGGAGGACCTGGTGTTGCCGTAGCCGCGTCCTCTGCCCTTTGTACTGGAGCCACGATATCCACCCCGGGTGTTTTTGTCGCAGGTGGTTTGGGTATTGCCTTTGCTGTATGTCTGCTGTGACCCCTGCCCTCTACCTGCTCCCCTATTTCCGGGGCGACGAAAGGAGCTGCTCCGAAAGGACTGAGTCTGGAGAGCCCCCATGGACTTCGCAGTGTCTGTGTCCTTCTTTATTTTCTCAAGGGCCGTGTCAACCTCCGGCCCGAATAAATAGTCGGGGTTGACAGGTTGGTTCAGTATATAATTTTGCACCTCAGGTTTGAACCCGGAGATTCGCAACCAGGCATGTCGTCGCAGCATGACGCTTGTGTTTATGGCCCTGGCCGCCGTGTCTGCGGCATCTAGTGCACACTTGATGGAAGCATTTGTGAGTAGCTGTCCCTCTCTGATAAGAATTTCTGCACCTTCTTTGAACTGGTCAGGGAGATGTTGGAGTAGTTGCTCCATTGTATCATAGTGCGCTCTATCGTAGCGAGCGAGGAGCGCTTGAGTGTTGGCTATGCGCCATATGTTGGCAGCCTGTGCGGCAACTCGCTTGCCAGAGGTCTCTAAAACCTTGGACTCTTTGTCCGGGGGAGGAGCGTCACCTGTTGATTGCGAGTGTGCCCTCTTGCGAGCATTCGCAACGACAATGGAGTCGAGAGGTAATTGGCCTCTGATGTAAGTAGGGTCCCCAGGTGCTGATCTGTACTTTTTGTCGATCCTGGGGTTTATCACCCGTGCCCTGGTGGGTTCCTTGAAGATGTCCTTGGCTGGTTTGAGGACTCCTTTCAGCATGGGCAGAGTCTTTACATGCCTTTCCGAGGAAGCGAAAGTGTCCATAAGGAAGTCGTCTTCCACGGTGTCAGAGTGAAGCTGCACGTTCAATAAGAGCGTTGAACGCTGCAGTGTCCTCTGTTGGAGATGTTTTCGCTCCATAGAGTTGAGGGTCCTGTGCATCTAGAGGTGCACTGGGGTCTGCAGGGTCGCCCCAAGTTTGATCAGGGTCCTGTTGGTCATCAGGGTCCATGTCTCCGTGGTAAGGGACTTGGTCATCCATATAGTCTGCCAACGCATCCGTGTCGGAGTGTGTGGGAGAGAATGATAGTGGGTCTTGGTAGGGCGAGTCGAAAGATTCGCAAAGCACAGGTTCTGGGTCCACAGGCAGCTTTCTCTTTAGTGGGATCCTGAAAGGGTCCAAGGGTGGCTCTGAAGTTATCCTCCGGTCATGGATAACTATCCTGCCGGTGTTGGCGTCGATGTAACGTGACGGAGACGTCTCAGCAGGTGTAACCGTGGTGTGGGTGACCCGTGTCCTGAGTTGGAACATTTTCGGGATCGTGGATGGCGGCAGGCCAAAAGTTATGTTGGCTGGCGCCGAAGAGGCTGTTTGAGCTTTTAGTGGGCCGGAGCCCGATGTGTCCTGGAGGACCGCTTGGGTTTTGCTGCTTTGTGCCGCAACGGTTCGCACTTGAAGCGCTTTCGAGGCCTTAGAGCCGACCAGGTTTGTAGAGGCGGCCGTGGACTTTTTCGGCGCCGGTGGGTCATCGGGTCGAGGGGCGGAAATGGCCGTCGACGTCTTCGATGCAGGAGGCTTCAGTGTTGCCGTGGAAGCGACGTGAGACGCAGCAGGTGGTATGACCTTTGGTTTAGGAGTCGATGGCGTCGGCGCCGAGAGCCGAGCAGGTTTGATGGCACCGAGGGCCTTTTTCCGAATGCCGACTCCGGCGTCGGCCGCTTCAAGTTCGGCACCGAAGTCTCGCTTGGTGCGCTCGGTGCCGATGCGTGTCGCTGGCGTCGAAGGTGTGGAAGGCCTCGATCCGACTAGCGCCACTTTCGGTTTCATTTGTACCGGTGCAGCTTTCGGTTTCGGTTTGGTAGAAGGGAAACCAGCCGGTGTAGGCAATAATGGCTGCCGCTGAACGTCCGGGCCCGAGGGCGGGGCCGAAGAACCGCGGGGTAGGTCTCGGGTAAGGCCCGAAGGCGATCCCTCGACCGGAGCCATAGACTGTGGCACTGGGCCCTCGTCAGTCTTAACGGGTAGGCCTTGCTCGTCATTGGAGCTACTCTCTTCGGCCCCTAAGGCCTCATCGTCGTCTCCTACCTCGGCGTTGTCTTCATCTCTGCGAAAGAGTGATTCGTCGACGTCGTCCGAACCGGAGTCATGTTCGGAACCAGGATTGGAGGGTAGGATTTCCAACTCCTCGACATCTTCGGCGTTGAAGATGTCTGCCGGGGCCGGTGCCGCGTGCTGCGCTTCGAGTCTCGCCGCTCGACGATTCCGTAGAGTCTTCTTGGAACGGAACCGGGCACAGGCCATGCATGTCGATTAGTCGTGGTCCGGCGACAAGCATTTGTTGCACACCGGGTGGACGTCGATATGGGGATATTTCGCATTGCATACCGGGCACCTCTTGAATGGTGTCCTCGACTCCATCGTCGGTGTCGTCGATGGTCAGGTAAAAAGCGAAAAGTTTTTTCCGAAGTTAGTAAGCTAACAGGTAGGGTCGAAACCGATCGAGTGAACAGTACCGACGCGAACTAAAGGCCTTTTGGCCTCGACTAACTTTTTCCTAATTGGAGTTAAGATAGCACATCCGAACCCAATGGCGGAAAAAAACAATCTGAGGATGGAGAGGATGCCCATGCGCACTGTAGTCCAGGGGAGGAGTCACCTATCCAAGGATACTTCGAAGACTCTTCCAGGACAACAACGTGCAAACATCCGGACCCAACACTAGGCGGCGATCTATGCACAGATATGAATTCAGCAGCCCACATGCCTCGAACACAAATTTTTTAGACAGCTATTTGCACTCCAGATGAGTACCCCTATACAGCCGCTCACGATTAACCTGGGTATCCAACCAATTGCGGACATGGTCGCCTCCAGACCAGTAATGTATTGGCGACGACTATGGAGCACTCCTGAACTCGCCATCTTTCAGGAGGAACTGGAGTCCATTTTACTGCTACCAAGGGCAGGCGCTATCCCTTGGTTAGCCCACGTTAGAAAATCACTCAGAGATATAGGGAGAGAAAACCTTTGGCTCTTGCCTGAGGATACTTGTCCCTCTTTGCCAAAAAGATCATTGGCAAAAATTTTGCAGGAACATAAGTTGACCCAGATCATTCGATCAGCTAATACTCCAAATTTGACCTCGGCTTTTCTCGAGGTCAAAATTAGCTACAGTTTTGAGCCTGCAATAGATTTGATTTACCCGGTAATGGCCAAAAAATTATACCTACAATTTAGGCATGGGTCTCTCCCCCTTTTTCGAGAACAAACAAATGGGCTGGCTCACCCAGACAATTCTGTCCTGGGTGTGGTGTCACTGATGAAACTGAGGTCCATGTTATAATCTTCTGTCCGGCTTATAAAACCTCACGTAGAAAATGGATAATTCAACTTGCTAAAAATATAGGGGTTACGAACCACAGAGATCTCTTCAGGTTGTTGAAATATGATCCTTCCCCCCATACGTCACTGTGATAGCCAAATTTCTTTTTTCTATGTGGCTAATCAGAAGACAACTACTACCTCACTAAGTCAATTATATTGGCACCATTTACTGTTATTAATCTGTTTTTTGTGAATTGATGAATTGCATTTGTACTAAGAATCACGTATTAAACTTGTTTTTATCATTCTTGTTAATATTATAATATGCTATTTTATGACTTTTATGGCTTGTAGCCGAAATAAAGTTTTTCTGACTGACTGAACCCATTAAAAAAAAAAAAAATCAATAATGAACAAGTGTGAAAGTTGGTCCTATCGGATACACCAATATTTCAATATCACAACATTATAAAGGACCTACTGTAGGTAAGGACCTCATTATTATGAACACCGCTCCCTGCAGTTTTTAGGCTGAGCCTGCTGGATTTTCGACTGTGCAGTCTATGTGCTCTGAGCCTCATTGTATGTGTACAACAGCAAATACCTGATTTTCTTATTTTACTTACATGCGAGTCTCTAGTATATGGCACAAAAGGGTACCCTGGGCAAGCAAGTTACATATCACTATAGGACTGCAGCACTTAATTGTGCCACACCTACATTTACAAAGGTGAAACAGGACTCTAGGCCTGCCACTGAAGCCTAATGGGTCAGTGTTAAACCTGCCAAATCAACACGGGAAAATTAACTCTTTTGCCAGGTCAAAACCTTCCATTTTAATATTAATAAGCCACCCTTAGGGAAGGCCGTGGTAGCACACCAGGCAGGGTGCAAAACATTCAAAACAATGTGGCAATGTTCCTTTTGTGTATAATATGCCCTGACAGTGAAAACACACAACTGCAGTTTTCACTGCAGCAAGGCTGGTAGTTCTACTGACTAACATAGAGCTTCACTAGCCACAGTGCTAAATTCCATTTGGGAACACCGAATCTATTATTCTAAGGTACCAAATTAATCATTACATTAAACCCGACTCATTGCTGTGCTCGCATTTAAGGTGACTTTCAAAAGTCCCTATTTGTTGCCCAAACCTCCAGTAGCCATTCTCATCCATCTGCAGTTGTTGTCACACAATACAACACGCTGCCCCACTTCTGGGAAGTTTGAAGCATTCCCAAGAACAAAGAGGATTGCTGGGGGGAGAAGTAGTGACTTCTTCTAGTGGAATTACTAATGGGTGGTGGCCACAAATGCCCCAACTTCAAAGAGGCTACTTCCTCAGTGAAACAAATGGCAATCACACCCTAGTCTGACTGCTCCTTTCTTTGTGTAGGCAGACAAGTTGGCATCTCCTCCAGAAGGGGAAAACCAAATCACAGAACCGGTTTTCCAGGATGGCTTATTATCCTGGGTAGACCCCAAGGGCAGTGCCCAGGACTCTTCACAGGAGGAAAAAAGGCTTGCACTAGCTTGGATTTGAGTAGAGAAGGGTATCCTGTTATTGTTTGGAGGTCAAACCCCCAGAACGTGGGAAGGGTTGCCTTGTGGGAACTACTAGTCCCACTGGCTAGTGAATCCACTCCTCCCACATATGAGAAGATGGCATAAAAGTGGCACCCCAGACCCACAGTCCTTAGATCACTACAGAACTTGAAAGAAGACAGAACAATCATTTGCAATGCAATAGGTCTGGCATTTGCGAAAATTTTAACTATTGGCATTGTAAATGACAATGCCTTTTATTTATGTGTTTTGCAAACCTGCAAGAGGTGCGTAAACACACACTTTGTACATATAGTCATTGCTTAGGAGAAGCTAGGCTGGCAGTAACTACACCTCTTTTACTGCCAGCCTTGCTTCTCATAAGCAAGGACTATAAGTTTAAACACTATTTAAAACCGGCTGCTTCTAGGAAACGTGGCACTACAAGCAACCTCAAAGTACTCTAAGTCTAACAGATAAAAGGCTGAGGTCAGCCCTGTGCAGATTCAAACCACTCTCAGCCATACTCAGCATCTGTGTTGGCTTGCGCTGTTTCAAACCACTCTCAGACACTCCGCATCTAACGAATGAAATGCTGGCTCGGCTTGTGCTGTTTCAAACTTGTCAACAGCAGATACGGCAGAAATCTATACTATTCCGCAGGTGCATAAGCCCGCAGAACTATAGTACCGGGCAACTTGGTTTATCAGTAACCACGTGTATATCATTGAAATACTATTTACAATGCTGCTAGGGGAAAGCACAGGCGATCTTCATCGCGACACGCCGGGTCACGTGCTGGAGGGCTTCAAAACAAATTTCCACACAGGGCACGTCGCGATTCTCAGAAGCATGTGCACAGGACTGTAATAAGTATCAAAACAACAATGTCTCAACCAGTAATTATACTGTATATATCACTTGTGTCACTGCACTTATCACTTACACCGAGCACGGTCAGTACACAATTGGTGTATGTTTGGCTACCAGAATTTGATTTAATTGTATTATAGTGCTGTTACAATTTCTTTGCATAATAATAATAACTAAAAAAACTTTTTTTCATACTTTGGTCTCTTGGTTTCCCTCCTTTATGACTTATGCATCTTTGTTTAAAATTGTTCCTATAATTACTGGTTGAGACATTGTTGTTTTGATACTATAATCCACCGGGTCTCAACTGGGTATACGGGTTTACTCCTGTTTCACGTTCCAGGACTGTAATAAGAGCATTAAACACAATAAAAGAGGGCACATGGGTGACATCCTCTGGACTGTGTATGTATAATAAATGACAATGCCTTTTATTTATGTGTTTTGCAAACCTGCAAGTGGTGCGTAAACACACACTTTGTACATATAGTCGTTGCTTATGAGAAGCTAGGCTGGCAGTAACTACACCTCTTTTACTGCCAGCCAAAGCGGTATTTCTCACCATCCCCGGGGATACGGATTCCGGCCACTAGCCACTAGTGGCCGAAACCACATACAAAAAATGTCTGCAAGAGTTTTTGCCACAAAACAAGGTTTTGTTAAGTTCAGAAATCCAAACTTGCTAATCTTTGCAAACTTTACAATCACAGAAAACTTTGTAAGCAAAAATCTTAAGTTTGAGCGCCCTCAATACAAATTCACCACACAATCTGGTCAGACTCTGCACATGTGAACAGAACGTATTTCACCAAGGTACCGAAAGTACCTCTACCACAGCGCTCTTCCTGTTCCACTTGCTTTTAAGCATACTTATATAAATTAATTTCCCCCACACGTGCTAATGCTGGCAAGTGGTTAAACTCATTCAACTCGTCAGCCTCTACGCTGTGCCAACTTCATCTGAGGAGACTGCTCCTCTGAGACTAATGCTTCCACAAATGCGTAAAGGGCATCTCTCCACCGTTGTTTTGCAGGTTCCCAGAAAAGAGGCTTAAGCAGTGGCGAGGGCCAAGGTCCATGAAGGTCAATTGAAGGTTACCACCTACTTCTAGCTCACCACCAGTGTACAAATGAACACGCTGTAGGCCTCCTATAAAGATGACTTTGCAACTACTGGGTGCAGATGCTTCTCTTTTCTTACAGTCCTGGACACACCTCTTGGGCACAAATCTTTTTCATTGCCTTGTAATATAAGCTGCACTTCTTTGATGTCAGCCAGTGATTTCCCCAAGCACCATCATAAAGAAGGGAAGCACCCGTTTTTTTTTTTTTGCCCAATGCTCCCACGTTTCAGGGCCCCAGGCTGCCTCTGCAAATTGTATTTGAATATCACAAAAGCAGGGCTTCTTTACTTTTGAGATATGAAATATTGCCAATGAGGCAGCCACTGGGTGCTGTACTATGCTGCAGTTGTCTTGACAAATTTCTCGGCATTAACCAATAAGGCAAATTCACGAGGTTGACCGAAAACCAAACAAACCTCATCTGTTCAAGCAGAGACCTTTTAAGGCATGGGCAAAGTGAGCAATTTCCCGGGGCCCCCACCTCCCAAGGGCCCCACTAGGGAAGCAACCTCTGCCTACTATGTCTATTTCATTATGTAAACCACTCGCTGTCTGTCTGCACCTCTTCCTCTGTCGCTCTCTCCCCAGTGTCATCTAAGGATTCTTGTGGTCCCGGGCAACAAATATTTCAATAATGTTTGGCTGACCCAGTTAGTGAAAGTTTACCATAAATATCAATATAGTTTTATATTACACAGGCATGGATGAGCAGATAATGCATTATAAATATCAATGTTGTTTGGAACAGGGACCCTCAAAATACTTAATTTGACACTGTGTTCATTAAAAAAAAAAATATAGAAAATATGAAATGAAGGTTTGCTATAATTATCATATTTTGGAGCCTCCATAAATGAACCCAATGAAAATGTTCAAGTGTGCAGACGGATGTAAAATGACGGTCCCATTGTAAAGTGTAAGACTCAAGCCGTCATCAGTCCCCTGAGATATTTCAAGTCATGCTTCACACTTGAACACAAACTTTGTGTGATTCTAGGCAAATCACGTTTTGTGTCTGTCCCTGAAACTGTAAACATTTGTAAGGTACATATGCTAAACCCAAATGTTCAATGCGCTATTGGTACTATCCCGGTTAGATGAAGCTCCTCCCAATCGTAACCTGGGGTCTGTACTCCTAGCTCAAGTGGACCCCACACAGACCATACTCTGGGTAATCTGCTCCCGCACCAATGCAAATGTTCGTTATAAAGCGTTGACTGCTCTTTGCAGATGGCGCAGCACTATATCAACACCCTAACACAACGCCCTGTCTCTGCTCACTTGCTTCTGGGCACCCTGAAGAGTCAGTAGGAATGGCCAAATGCGAGCCGGGTCCTACAATCAATGATACATATCTAGCGCTTAGAGACTCAGCTATGTCTCGCTGCTCGCGTTCCAGGGCGTTGTGGAGCATGAAAAGGCGCTCTTGACGTGCCACAGCAAGACGCCAGCTGTCATTTCAATGACACACCACAAGCCGTGGCCACAACGGAGCTCAAGCGCTTCGAGGTGGCTGCTACTGCTGTGAGAGGTACACGCATGTATCTGGGTGGCAAACAAGTTGGGAACCGTTTCTACACCTGCCCGTCACCTATCCTCCTTTGGTTTTGTTTTTACTCACCCAAATTTCAAGCTCTGTTTCATGCTTGCAGATATAGTAGTCAGGGGCACGCTCCAAATCTTGCAAGTTCCCCAGCGAGCGCACCTCCGGCCAGCGTGCGTGTCTGGACACCGATGTGGTAAGCAGTGCCGTACGCGTGCACATCTACTGTCCCCCCCTTCCAAACAAAAGCCAACTACAATAGATCTCGCCAAGGCAAGCAGCGCGCTGCTAGGCGAGACCTAAAAATTACTGTCCTGCTGCTGCCAGGAATCAGCATGGAGAGGTTGCACCAAAGACTTACTACGCATGTTACATCTGAGGGAACTACAAAGAGGACTGTGCCTGCTGTGCCTACAAGCTCCACTTGAGCCAAGAAGGAAGAAGTGACTTCAAGGGATAGTTGACTAGACTTCTGCTAGGTATTAGGACCACAAAAAGCCAAGGCTCATCGAGAGGCCAGCTGCCCAGGAACATCGGGCGGCTAATGGACACCAAAGTGCCTGTTCGGCACCCTGACCTTCTCGAAGTGTCTCCAACCCCGTGGGACCCGTAGCCAAGGTCGATCTGGGCTCTGGTCCTCCAAAGCAAAACATTTGTAAGAAACGGCTGATCAGAGAGACTGGTTGACCAATGGCGACTAGAACTACACTTGACGCTCCAGCTGCATTGCAGGAGATGAGTGCTGAGGCTGAAGATTACCCTTGACGCTCCTGGATACCAGGCTGGACCCAGGAACACTTACCACATCTCTTCAGCATCCTCAGCATCAGGATAATTTCTTGGATGGACCACGGTACAGGATAACAACCCAGAAAAGACCCTGAAATTGCTAGGTCCATCGGGTAACTTTCTCTAAACCCCAGTGGTCCTTGTGCCCCATGCAAATGAAGGGAAGAATCCAAAGTAGTCAGTTGGCTATTAACTTATAAATGGCTTACAACGATTTATTGCACTTCCCAAGTATGAACTACAGTGATTTACTTGCCTTTAAAAATTAATAGCTTCGGTTTCCCTTAATAGATTCTTGTAATCTAAGTCTATTTTAAGATAAAAATACATTCAATTTTTATACATTGGTGCCTGATTGTGTGTGTGTTAGGGTACTTACTTACTGTTTTGGTACTTCTAAATGCTTTACATTAGTTTATTTTATTCCTCCTAACAGCTTTGTGAACAGCTGCCTAGAACTGAGTTAAGGGTTTTATTAAACAAACATAACTGGACCTGATTAAGTCTCACAACTACAACACTTAATAATTCACTTTCCTACACTTACAAAAATGAGGTTTAGCACCGATCAGAAATTGAAATATAACAAATAAATCTAATACATACAAACAGCAAACTCGAATGGGAGGAAACAGATTAAAAAACATACAGGGACAAAGGAGATGCAAACCCTATAAGCATGCACACAATAGGCTCCAGCACAATTCTGTACATTAAAGCAACTTTAAACGAAGGAAGACAGTAAAACAGTGAATGCTGTAAAAAGTTTAAAATCCACAAATTGGCTAACAGGACAACATGCAGGACAGGACTATAAACTCCACAACAGAATGAACTTTCACAGCTATACCATCTGAAATAGTATTATCAGTGAGCCAAAAGGTCACACAGACATCACACTACAGAAAGAGTCAGTTCCAAAATTCAAGAGTGGTTTTGTGAACGCACCTAAAGAACAATTAGTATCTGAAAACACTACTTTTAACGGACAGAGGCTTTACTTGACATGTGGGTTTTGAAAACAATGTGGAACTTTGAATCCTGTGCTTATGAACCACTGGGACATGTTAATTACCTAATCCTACTCCACAAACACCCTAACTTAGGTGCTTTACAATAAACAGCATCAAGACTAATACTTATTGCTAAAACACATACACACAAACAGAAGAGCAGACACAAGAAACTCTAACAGTTAAGGATATGCTCTTAGTGGAGTACTTTCACCGAGTCCTTTTGAGTCACTGGATTTGTAATTGACCATGGAACATTTGACTTTCTACAATGGTATTCCCAAGGCATGTCATTTTACTGGTCCGAGAGGGTGAGCATGTATGAACATTTTATAAAACACAGTGACTGAATACAGTGTACTCAACAATTGTTTTATTTTTAAAGTTTTCGTTTTTATTTATTCTGGGTGATAATAAGAGTCAACAGTTTCAGCAGTATACCATGTGCTGACTACATTGTTCTTACTCATAACTTGGGGCCAGATGTACAAGGCATTTTTATAGTCACTAACGGCAGGAATTCTTTTTTTTCAAATGTACAAAATGTGATTTGGTAATGTTTTACCGAATCACATTTTGCATTTGCGATTCGATATATGGAAGGGGCATGTTTAGGGCGCCCCTTCCAAATAGCGAATTGGTATGGTATGTATTACTGTTTTGCAAAAGAATTCCGGTCAAAAACAATAATACTTTACCACCCGTTTGAAACTGGTGGTAACTCATTCACAAAGGGGAGGGGATCTCCAAGGGACTCTTTCCCCTATGAGAATGTAAATACAAATATTTAGCAGGCAATCATCCCACGGACCACTGCCCACTCTTTGAAATGAAACTTCAAGGTTTCATCTTTTTTCATTTTAATTGCATCCAGTTTGCCTTTAAGGAAAAGAGTCTCGATTAAATAAAAAGAAAAAAAGAAAAAATTACAGACATGGTGGTCTGCTGACCTCAAGATGGCTAACATCCCTATGATGGCTGGGATTCCTAATGGGTCGCAAACTGAGATCTACCTCAATAGTATTCATGAGGTAGGCGGATTCGCAACCCACAAGGAATACCTCAATAAAAAACTATGAGTTTCATACATTAGGAATGCAGATTTCGTAATTGCGATTCTGAGCGAACTGCAATTAGGAAATCGGTATTCATAATGTTTGTACATCTGGCCCCAAGTTTCAACTCCATTTCTTTAACAATCATCATCCAATCAGCTTGACATTTTCCCTTACTTTATACCTTCGATTGTCAGTAATGTTTGTCGGTGCTGGCTATCATGCGCAATAAGCGGTGGAATGGTGCCCAAATAGCTTTCTGACTGGAGGTTTCAAGGCTCAGCTCTTCATATAGTTCTAATTGCTCACTGCAGAATGTTAATTCTACCAGACATTGCTTCCATGTCAGGGCTTGTCTATAGCACCATAGTCTAGCCATCAGTCTTTCAGCCAATGGTAATGGGAGGGCAATAAACCTACGCTTAGCATCTGCTATTTTCTTTACCCACCACAGAAGTGCGGTCTGTGGTGTCAGTTGTGTTTGTATTTCAAGGATTTGTTGCAGTTTGGCGGCAACATTTTACCAAAACTTCAATATCCTGGAGCATGCGGACGCCAAATGCAGGAATCCCAGCTCCTCCAATTTACTGAAGGGGTCTGGTCTCAAACCCAATTTATGTAATAGTGAAGGAGTATAGTATATTATGTGGGTATTTATAAACTGTATTAATTATAATCTGCTGCTGGGGAGGAGTTCACCCATTTGAAAGCAACAGTACTCCCACTTCTCATCTGTGAGGGGGCTTTCAAATCCCCATTCCATCCCACTCTGGAGGGGGCTTAGCAAATTGGCTTTGCCTTAGTAATTTCTCAATATAACATCGTTATATGTTTTTTGGTGTTTTGGCAATCATAAGCATCTCAAGCAGTTTTAAGTGATCTGGTTCCTAGGAAAAACAAGATTGATGCATTTGGTAGTAGGTTTTATTTTGTGGTATAGGAATTTGTCTAGCAGATTTATTGCGGATTGTGTTCTAAAAGTTTCCAGAGTGATGAATGTCCCTCAAAGAGATCTCCTCAATTGGCAATATTTAATTTATATAGCTGAAATTTCACATTCTTCCACAGTTGCTATGGGAATTGTGAATGTTAACAGTAGAAAGATAATGGGTGAGTATAGTAGGTTAAGTTGTAGTATACTTCTAATTTTGTCCCAGGTTCCAACCATACACTGTATAGTGTTAATTTCAGTGGTTGTGTGGCCTTTTCCAGCACATGGCTACCGTCAAGGTAATGGGAACTGTCACATCTCTCTCCACATCGATATGGACTAGGTAGCGTTGAGGCTTAAACCAGCAGTGTGCAAAGTAAACTTACTTACATTTTGGGTGCAGTATATCTTCTCTGATGGTATGATAGAATTAAGCAATTCCCAGGCAATTTGGGGCCTTTAGCCTAACAAGCCAGGCTAACAAGTTCCGACATTAGTGTTGGAATACTTTAAAAAAAATTTTTTAGCAGGCTAGGTATGTCTACAAAATAAAAGAGAAACTTCGGAGTATCACAATTTTTATTGGTTCCAGTTTGCCTGCCATTATCATAATTGACAGTTTTAGCCATCTAGTTATTTTAACTCCTAGAGGTGCAGAGTGCCATGACATAGTTTAATCTTATTATTCCGTCTTTATTTAGACTAAGTCAAATTTCCAGATATTTATTTGGGATTGTGCACCACTTCAAGGGGAAACTGAGTTACACTCTATGCATGCCTATGGTTAGAGGAAATATAGTGGTGTTTATACATTATCCCACAGGTTCTCCGAATCTAGATCATTCTCAGATGTACTCAATTTATACAGTCTGGTGCAAAAGAAGATCCCTGAATAACAGAGTTCAGACTCTTCCCTAAGTCATCACTTCAGTCAAATGACTACTTACATTTTGAGTCAAAACAATAGTAGTTTGGTTCTGCTCTAAAGCTTGGGTCCAGGGGGTTCAGTTGTGTGAGGTGCTTTATTATCTGTGCTAGAGTGCTGTTTTATAGAAGTCTCAAAGTGTTTTTTTTGACGGACTCTGTTGAATTCAAAGTTTATAATTTTATGGGAAGTAGCCTCCAGGCCAAGTGTGTTCTTTTCATACCTCTTCCTTCAAAACCAAGCACTAAGATCTTGGATTTCATTCTATGTAAGCACAGTACATTTTCTCTAAGTCCACTAATTGATATTATCTAGCAACCTGCTGATGTTAGCCCAGCTCAACAGATGAACTCTAGTCATGTGAATTTTAATGTTGTTAGCACTGCGATACCAAAATGATACTCACCACCTTCAATGGAAGATCAAAACCTCAGAGTTGATCCGCTCTGGGTCCCAACATGGAGATGTAAATTGTGGACGACAGGGTGTAGGACTTTGACCTGTGGCTGGGACAGAAAGTTCTTGTGAAGGGGCAGCAGAAGCAGGGGGCAAATGCTTAGACTCATAAGCTCCGACTACAAGACTCTATGAGTCCAGTATGGGGCTATCGGTAACAGCTGGGCCTGGTACCACTCGACCTACTTCGGAGGAGTAAACACATAAGGAGGCCTGAGCCTCACTTAAGACTGAATGATTTTCATAGGGATCCTCGATGAGGAAAGTCCCGCACTCCGCATTCGCAGCAGTAGCAAATTGATCTACCGAGAGAACACTCCAGCGGGCAAAACACCCTATGCCACCCCCAAAGCAGATGCCACCCGTGATTGGCAAGATGATGCCTGCTGAGTTGCCCACCTTGACGGTGAGAAAGTGTTAGGTGACTGAAAGTCATGAAAATCCAGTGAGGGTCCAGCCACCGCCATAGCTACAGAGACTCTGAAAAAAAAGAGCATGGGACCCCAGTACGTCTTGCTTGTTGCAGTATCACCAAGAGGTCCTATTATCCATCAGTCCTGGTCCACTATGGAAGGGAGAAAAGCCTTAACGTCTACCTGTATGCCACACAGTTCCAATAGTCTGATATAATTGCAAGCGGATCTGGGCTGGTCTCAACATTTTGATCTTCTACTTCCTGAGGAAGGCAATTAAGAACCTAAGATAGGGCTCAATCCACCATCCTGCTTGGGGACCAAAAAGTATTAGCACTGCATCAAGCACCACCTGGACTGAGTCTTTAGTGAGCAAAATCTGAAGCCTCCAGAGGGTAATAATGGCACACTACACAGACATTTCAGCAAAGACTGGACTGATATGGGGCGAAGCAATTATGAAAAGGAAGGCGTAACCAAACTGAATAATCTGTAGGACCCACAGGTTTGAAGGAATCACATGCAGCCGGAAAGACAATGCTGAATTCTGCCTCCTACTGGTCTCGGATGACAGTTCAAAGGGGAACCAACACGTCCGGCAGCAGCAAGTGAAGGGAAGGAGGAGTACTTCTGCACCTGTGGCCTTGGAGTAAAAAAATAACTGGACTAACTTATTTATTTATTTATTTTAAAGGTTCTATATAGCGCTGGCTAGACCCGGAGGTATCAGAGCGCTTTACATGAGTATAAGATCATAGTTGCAGGTTACATCGTTACAAAGGTTACACAGTTATTAGAGCATGGCAACATAGTTACTTGTAAGGTCGAGATAAACAATAAGCACATATACGCAAGGGAAAAAGCAGGCAAGGGGAGAGATTCAGGGGAGGGGGTAAGGAGCAGGGGAAGTAGACAGAGAATGAAGGAGGGAAAGAGGAGGGGAGGGGGAGAGACACAGCGTGGAAAGAGGGGGGGGGGTGGGGGAGGGCGATGTGGACACAAACCGGTAGACGAGTCAAAGCTGCGTCCAAAGTCCAGTAAGCTGTGATCATAGGAGAAGTGGCATAATTTCCCCATCTCTGTTGCGAAAGGCTCCCTTTACGCAGTGGACTCTCTCAGAGGGCTCTCAGACTCCAAGGCCTACATACTGGATCCTTCCCCAAAAAGGGGAGAGGGAGTGCTTTGGCAAGGGGGGCCATACCATACCTCAGTTGTGAGTGGCTCCCTTGGCCCTGTGGACTCTCTCAGCGGGTTCGCTGAGACTCCAGAGTATAAATATTGGATCTTTCCCCAACAAGGGGAGAAGGAGTGCTTAGTCAAAGGGCACAAAGGACAGGGGGCTAGGAGGTGTAGCAGGTAAGGGGAGAGATTCGGGGGAGAGGGGATAGGAGCGAGCGTTTTACATGAGGAACACTAATGTTACAATTTTACAACAGTGACAAGTTCCATAAGTATCAAGAAAAGCATTTAAAGAACATAGGGGACAAGGTAAATGGAGCAAGGAAGGGTAAGGGGATAGGGTAAAGGGGTAGGAGGAAGAAAGACGTAGAGACAAGACTAGCAGCACACGGCAGGACTGGCACCGCAGGCCGCACCCCTTGCCGCGCACCCAGCATCGTGCAGCGGGGGCTAGTTAGGGCGCAAAAGTTCACAAGTGTCAGCCGGAGTTTCCGCATCCCAAGCATCGGGGTCAGGGTACAGATCTCCGGGATGCAAGGTCGGAGATAAGCGATTTCAGGCTTCATGTGATCGGCCTGCATTCCGGTTTCGAAAACGCTGTTCTGGATGGGGCAACAGCGCGTCGGAATGCTGCTCTGGAAGCTGGCAAGAGGGCTTTACTTTGGAGCATCAGCTCCGAGCGGACATCTTGGTCAGATGCTGGCGGGGTCACGTATTATGGGTTCTCCGGAGGAATACGGCCAGTCGGAAGGTTCGACCAACAGAGCAGGACAGCAGGCTCGGCAGTGCCAGGGTGTGTGCCTGGTTGTTTTAGGCAGAGTTATGTTGCGGGCGCCCCACCCCAACAGCAGGCCCGGAAAGCAGCAGAGCAAGATAGGCCGTGCAGCAGTCCCGGGGAGGAGGAAAGCGGCACGTGGGAGGGAGCGGGGCCGGCAGTATGAGTCCGGGCAGCGGCAGCCAGGCTCGGGTCGCCCCACACAGGCCGGGAGGGCAGGTCAGTGTAAGCACACTTTTGAAAATCCGCGCTCGGCACCTTCAATGATCGATTCAAGGCGTCTTCACTCGGCCGCCATGACGGGGTCAGGCATCACTCAGTTAAAGAACAATAGAGAGCTGATAGCGGTCCGCTCCAGATTTCTTCACACATCCGCCCACATAGCAGCCACATCAGATGTAAAGTATGCCCGCTTGTAGACCTCCACACAGCACAACAGCCTCAAAGAAAACAATGCGGTCTCCGTATTACATTTGGAGCCGCCATTTTAGGGTCAGTCCTCAATACTTAGTGATTACCACAAAAAGCACATCTTTAGCTGAAAAGGTATCAAATACCTCACCGGAGGGTACGATCGAACAGCAGACCATGGTATCAAAATATGGAGGGGGTCCTGGGTCATAGATGGCCTTTAATAACCTCCGATCACAAGTCACACCAGAGCCGCCATTTTAGGTCCTCGGGTTGCCGATCCACGCCAAATCTAGAACGGTAATTTCTTCACGATCCGCAGTCCATATTAATCGGTGATGACATCCGCTGGAGCAGCGCTCCATCAGGAACCGAAGCTGGGTTCAATGAAGGGCCGTCAATCAGAAAAGCCTTTGGAATCTATTCGCTCTGTCTCTGCACACGACAGAGTGACGGGATCAGGCAGCCATTGGCACTGCCATTCAGCATAGGAGGCTTTCAAGGGTTGCCTCTGGGAGTAGGGAGGAACCTCAAAGATCCACAGATTTTTTCATATTGCCGTTGAAGGATATAACAAGTAGTGGAGAGCAGTTGCAGAGAACAAGTCATAGCTCTGCTGCCAGTGAAGCGCTTTAGCGTTGAATTGGCCATCTCACCAAGTTGCTGGACCCCATCAGAGAGCATACCCAATACAAAAATGTGGATATGCCCGAAAACCCAGTGGCATGGATGTAAGCATGGTGTTGAATGATGACAATGGAAACACATACCATGGTGACCATGCCAGGCCTCATTGTATTGCACTCTTTCCTGGCTGTCAGGTTTGAATGAAGAAATTCTAGAAATACTCCAGAACGACAAGTAAAATCTCAATCACCATCACCCAGGAGGCATGGGTGCAGTGACCCAGTAGGCACAGGGACAGCAACAGAGAAGGCACACAGCACTCAATGATTAGCCGAAAAGAAGCTTTCTTGCTCTTAGTTTAGATTTTCTTGGACTCCCTATCAACTGGTGCACTGGGAAATGCATTTGGACTGATATTACTGATAGAGGATTAAACATTAAGGCTCCTGTGGGTGAGATGCTGTGCCAAAAAGGTCAGATTGCTAGGAGGAGGGCCTATGTTGGTTAAGCAATAGATTGAATTACTGGCAGAGCTGAGCAAGGTCTGGACCAGGCCACTATCAGAGACTCAGTCAAGGCATGTCTGTTTCCAACACCGCTTGCATAAAATCTAGTAAAAGATCTGCCTTCATGGGCATGGGAAAAACAAGAACTGACGTCAGTGCATGAAAGTGGTGCATTTATGCAGCTCTGTTTCATCATGTCCAGGGGGGGCCGGGGGGGATAGTCATTAAAGAAGCCGAAGGCACCACCTTCCGGCACGCAGAAGCTATTGCTAGAGTTCTCTCATTCAGTCCAACACCTATGGAGATTCATAAGGTGGGGTATCTAAGGGTAGAAGTATCCATCAGAAAAAGCGAAAATAAAAAAGATGCAAGTATTCCTCCTGTCTTGGGACAATTTGAATGAAAATCATGGATGAATAATACATTTTTGTGACCTGTTAATAGCATGACTCATGGATTTAAGTGAAGCATCAATAAGTATTTCAAAAAAAAGATGGGGACACCGAGGCATACTGCTTAAACCAGGCAGTAAGGTGATCCTCCATATCAAAAGCGCTAGAGAATTCTGTATAGGTGGCCTAAACCGTCTGACACAGCATATCTTTAAACAATTAGTTTTAAATCAAGGGTATTTTCAACAGTCCAACCACTGGTCTTAAACTTCCTTGTGCATAGAGGAATTCAATTCTCTTCTTTGACCTATTCACCCAGGTGCTGCAGAATAAACTGCTTCGTAACTCAAGCCTTTTTTATAATTTGATAGTATTAAACCATGGTTCTAGACATTTTACAGCAGCCAAATTTGTATTAATTGTGAGTTCAAAGATGTTTGCCGATTACCCAGTATACCACCGAGATCCAGTGCTCAACGGGATTTGGAATGGTGTATAATTGCTCAGCTGTTGCTGATTGTGTGGAGAAAGCATTCCGGCTCCACTTCCGGCTAGGGGCGGGTTAGCGCTCTAGTAGTTGCTACTACTCCCAGTCATAAGACCGATGCTGCGACAGACGCGCCGCTGGCGCGCCTAAGGCAAGCCTGTCTGCGCCCATCCGCGCCCGACCGGGGCCAGGGACCAGGAACCCTGGTCAAAAATCGATTTACTCCATGGAAGAACTTTATGAACTAAAAGGCTCACCCCACACGCCGGCCTTCTCGGATTCTCTAGTAGAGAGGATCCTTTCAGATAATCTGTTAGTGGACAATGGGGAACCACAGATGAGAGGCTCAGAGGGCTAAGGACGCGGGGTCAGACAAGCCCTTTGGCTTAAGGGCCGCTTTGCTAAACACTCAGTCCCTTCAAAAGCACAATTTGGAAATTTTCACGCTGCTTCAGGAGGAGCTTGACATCCTCGCATTAACAGAGACATGGTTAGAGGATGCCTCAGGTCCCGACATAGTGGCCTCCCTTCCCCCAGACTACGATGCCATGACTTACAATCGGCAGGGAATAAAAAAGGGGGAGGAGTTGCAGTATTCAGCTGCAGGGCCCTTACCACTGAGAAAATAGTTGAGGAGAGCCTAGCTGGGGCGGAGGTACTAGGGATTAAGATCGGGCTCAAATCATCCTGCCTGAAAGTGGTAGTGGTATACCACCCTCCTCGGTCAACCCCATTGTTTAATGATCAGTTCCACAAAGTGGTTAGTGATCTATGTTCGAGTACCAAGAGATTCTTGTATTAGGGGACTTCAACTACCACTGGGATCTGATACCAAGAGTTTGTGTGTCTAGTAGGTTTGGAGAAGCTATGACCATGCTGGGGTTGAAATAAATTGTGGAGACCCCTACTCACGAGAAGGGCCATACTTGAGACCTCATGGGACTACGTCGTCAGCCACGCTACAAATAGAGTGTAGACCCTGTAGCTGGTCAGATCATTAACTGATCAGCTTTGAGATCCCTGTGTGTAGCCGACCTAACCACATACCTCCAGTGTGGAGGGGGGCACAGAATTGGCACAAGGTAGAGGACGCCAGGCTGTGGGAAGCATTAAACGAGACAGTACACTCAGGGACATAGTCCGGTGATCTGGACTTGGAGTACAAGAAATTTACATACTGGCTGCAGACAGCCATTGACACTGTGGCTCCTGCCCGGAGGGAAAGGATAATGAATAGAATGAAGGGTGCCCCATGGTACACAGCAGAATTAAGAGAGGAAAAACAGGCCCTTCGTCAATGCAAAAGGCATTGGCAGAAATGTTACGACCCAAAGGCCCGGGAGACATACAAAGCAAAATTAGTCCTCTACAAAGCATCAATATTCACAACAAAATCCACGTATTACGAACTGAAGATTAGGGAGGCCACGGACACTCAGAAAGAGACCTTTAATGTACTCAGGGAGTTGATTCAAAAGAAAGAACAGAGGATGGTCACCAGGATGACTGTGATAAGATACAGGACTCCTTTCTAGTTAATGTTAAAGACATCATTATGGAAATAGGCAACACTCGTATAGGTCCCTGCCCTCTATCAGAGGTAGATCCATCAGATTTTCAGGGCGGCTCTTTCTCAGTCTTTCCTGCACTTTACTCAAACGGATTAGCCCATATTGTGGCCAAAGTAAAATCCGGGTCACCAGAAGATCCCTGCCCTCCTAGAGTGTTTAAAATGGTCCTGCCTGTGGTAGGACCAGAGGTGCTGTCCCTATTAAATCTTTCCTTAGCAACAGGGAAGGTTCACACAAATTCAAGGAAGCTATGGTGATTCCACTGCTGAAGAAACCGGGGCGGACATCAATAACTTGAACTTCCAACCCATCTCCAGACTTTCATTTTTGGCTAAAGTACTTGAGCAACATGTGCTCAGAGTTCTCTCGTCCTTCTTGGAAGAACATCAGCTGTTACATGCACAGCAAGCAGGATTTAGGGCCCACAACAGTATTGTGTTGGTGATGCTCTCAGTACTGGACGAACTGAGGCTCGCAGCTGATAAGAACCCCTCAGCACTGATCCTATTAGACCTCTCAACCGCATTCGACACGGTGAGACATGTGCAGCTGCTGGCCCTTGTTCGGCGGTTGGGATTCGCCGGGACAGTCCTCCAATTGATCGCCTCCTTCTTGGAGGATCTGTCTTAAAATCCAACTAGGGGAATGTACGTCTAGGTATTGCGCCCTGCCATGAGGGGTCCCTGCTTTTCAATATTTACCTTCGGCCATTGGTAGAAGCATTGGCAAAATTGAAATGTCAGGTGTTCAATTATGCCGATGACACCCAACCAATTGTGCAAGTTGACAACTCCACTGCGGCACAGCTTAATGTTCAGAACATCCTCCAGTTCACTATGAACTGGATGACCTCTAATTCACCTAAGGTAAATCCCGGTAAGACAGTGGTGCTTGTCCTCACAACAGGGGCTAACCCCTGGTCCAGCCTCTTTTGGCCACAAGAGCTTGGCACCACCCCGACACCGGTGCCAGCTGTGAAGAGCTTGGGTATCAGGCTAGACATCAAGTTAACTCTAAACAATCAGGTGTCTGCTGTAGTGGGGAGCTGTGTGGGCTTGATGAGGCAACTCCGGAAACTTGCGACCCTGTTGTCATTTTCCACCATGCGTACCGTCGTGTCGGCACTAATCTTGTCACGCTTGGATTGCGGTAACGCAGTATACATAGGGCTTCCTGATAAATTGCTGGGGAAACTTCAGGTGGTTCTAAATGATGTGGCAAGATTGATTTTTAAATTGCCAAGAAGAGCACACGCCACACCCCTGCTACAACAGCTACACTGGCTCCCTATTAAGCAGAGGGTCAGGTTCAAGGGCCTGTGCATTGCACATAAAGCACAGTATGGAGTGGAGCCTAACTACATCAAAGACCATTTGAAGCTTTATGTGCCTGGACGATGCCTCCGTTCAACTGAGACAAGTCTGTTGGCCTGCCCACGATTTAATAGAGCCACCTTGGCAGGGGGGTGGGGGGTACTTCTCAGTTGTGATTCCCCAGCTCTGGAACAAGCTACTGGACAGTATGCGTGGGGAAGCCACCTTACACCCGTTCAGGAGGAAACTCAAGACCATCTTCTTCACTGAGGCATTTGGATAAGCTCACCCTAATCGTGCTGAGCCTAGCAGAAATAAGGGATTCCTGGGTTCTTGGTCTATGCTGCAAGCGCTTAAAGACCTTTTGGTGATTTGGCGCTCTACAAATATAAATTAACATAACATAGTAGATTCATAGAAACCCTAGGAAAGTTATTACAGGACTCATCAACGTTTTCTCAGTCACTGACTACTGCCATCTCATACCCTCAAAAGAGATGTGTCATATTCCTTTAAATTTTGATTCTGCAATTAGGATAGATTTCTTGGGATTGTCAAAACCTATAGAATGAGACATTCACAACTAAAATGGTATTATATATCGCCCATGACTAGCTTATCATATATAGTAGCCCGGAGCCTGGCTTCTGATCTCTCTGTGGTCCTTCAATGGTCAAAGAAAGTGGTGAACTTAAATGCAGATCTAGGATTGAGTGAAGAGATAATATTAAGGGAAGTCATTTAGAGTTTGAAGGATGCAGGCCAAGCCAAAAAAAAAACAAGCATTTGCAATGCAATAGGTCTCGCATTTATGCGAGTTTAAGCTATTGGCATTGTAAATGACAATGCCTTTTATTTATGTTTTAATGACAAAAACAAAAATAAAAGGCATTGTCATTTACAATGCCAATAAATCAAACTCGCATAAAGGCGAGACCTATTGCATTGCAGATGCTTATTTAGGACTTGTGCCCTGGCGGGATTACATACATTGCACCAATGCTAGTGAAGTTTTGAACCAGCACTTCTGCGATGCTATGTTACACTCGTACTGACGTAGTTTTGCGCTGACATTTGCAACACATCAACGTGTTAAATACAAAGACATTTGCACAGACTAACATGAAAGAGACGACCATGCGACGGTGCCCGATTGCTCTCGCACCAGCGCAATGTATATAACATAGCGTCTAGGGTCTAGCTTCTGTGCGCCAACCATAATCTCCCTTCTGGTGATGGGCGCCACGACCTAGGCTGTATGTGGAAGGCGCGAGGGCGCCTTGAAGATGTCAAAGGTGTGGCATGCAGACGTGGAATTGAAACTGTGCTCCAGCATGCCTATCAGCAGTTTCTAGGCGCTTCGGGAGGTGAGAGGAAGGGTGCGTCAGCGAGCCATGCGTTCTGAGAGCCAGATGTGGTCAGCCTCCCGGGGGATGAGGAGCTTTTCACAACAGATGCCTGTCTCAGTATGGTGGGGTGGGGTGGGCCGGGACAGAGACAGTCATGAGTAAAGTGCTCCCTGCTGGCATCCGAGCACCTTATGAGTAGGCGCTGTCATGTGCACCGTGGCTGGCGAGGGGTGGCCACTATACAGACCCAGAGAGGCGAGCCTCAGACTCGGAACTGGGTCTGTTTAAGTCTGTTCAAACCCCGTGCTGTCCCCAGCCTGACAAGCTGCAGAGAATGCTGGGCGTGGCCTTGTATGTGAAATCATTAAAGGTTGCCTTTGTTTGTGTTCAACTTAATAGAAACCGTCCCTGGCTTCCTTCCTGCACGAGGCCAGGACTGAGGCAGTACCATTAGACTCTGACGATCACCTGTGTAAATGCTCTCCTTGGTGTCCTATCCTGTAAGTCATTTGCTGGGGAATTCTTAATAGCGCTTTTAGCCTTTTGTTTCTAACCTGACGCTGCTAATTACTTTGATTGATGTATTACTGTGTGCCGGGTATCCCTTGAGGAACCGCGCTGTGTTTTTAAAAGCTCCAATTGCTTTTCTATTTTAATCATTGTGCTGCGTGTTTACCCCCATTCACTTACTTTGTTAAACTCACACACTTCCCTCCTGAGCCGCTTTCCGGTCCATCACAGCTGGTGCCGATTGTGTGGAGAAAGCTTTGGCTCTGCCCCGCCCCCTCAGGGCGGCGCTCTAGTTTCTCTCATGCCTACATAACCCATGCTGCAACGGACGCGCAGCGGATTAGACTCTGACGATCACCTGTGTAAATGCTCTCCTTGGTGTTCTATCCTGTAAGTCATTTGCTGGGGAATTCTTAATAGCGCTTTTAGCCTTTGTTTTTAACCTGACGCTGCTAATTACTTTGATTAATGTATTACTGTGTGCCGGGTATCCCTTGAGGAACCGCGCTGTGTTTTTAAAAGCTCCAATTGCTTTTCTATTTTAATCATTGTGCTGCGTGTTTACCCCCATTCACTTACTTTGTTAAACTCACACACTTCCCCCCCCCCCTGAGCCGCTTTCCAGTCCATCACAGCTGGTGCTGATTGTGTGGAGAAAGCTTTGGCTCTGCCCCGCCCCCTCAGGGCGGCGCTCTAGTTTCTCTCGTGCCTACAAAACCCATGCTGCAACGGACGCGCAGCGGACGCGTGCAGCGGGCGCGCCTAAGGCAAGCCCGTCTGCGCCCATCCACGCCCGACCGCGTCCAGAGGCCAGGATTCCGGGCCGGTTTAAGCACTACTCTAAGAAGGACCTGCTGCAGCTAAGACCCTTACCTTCGGGGACTGTCCTTCCTGTCCAGATTGGTAAGGCGCTGGCTGACGAGAATTTACTGCGGCTTCCAGTCGATAAGCCACACCAGTTGCAACCAGCTGCACCGCTGGGCCTGAAGACGGTCCTCCTAAACACAAGATCTCTCACCAAACATTGTCTCGAGGTTTTCACTTTGCTGCAAGATTCTGATGTGGATATCTTTGCACTGTCTGAGACTTGGTTGAATGATTCTACGCTACCTGACTTAGTGGCCTCCCTCCCCCCTGAGTTTACCGTTCTGACGAGCAATCGCCGAGGTAACAAAAGAGGTGGCGGGGTCGCATAGTTTAGTCGTGGCACCTTTGCCTCGGAAAACATTGTGGAGGAATGTCTGGACGGGGCGGAGGTGCTGGGCATTAAGCTTAATCTTACTTCATACTGCCTGATAGTGATAGTGGTGTACCGCCCCCCCCCCCCAACCTTCGCCTTTGTTTAATGATTTATTTTTTGATAATACGAGTGATCTCCGAACCAGGTATCAACATATCCTGGTTCTCGGAGACTTCAATTATCATTGGGATGTATTGCCAAGAGAAGGTGCGGCCAGCAGACTGGACGATGATTTGTCATCCTTAGGACTGCAGCAAGTTGTGAAATCCCCCACACATGAGAAGGGCCACATCTTAGACTTGATTTGGACTACGTCGACGGCCGATTTGCGGGCCGATTGTACTCCCTGCAGCTGGTCCGATCATTTACTGGTCAGCCTTCTGCTCCCTTTTGAGAACCGCCCTAAGCAAGCGCCAGTGGGGTGGAAGTCATTTCGGAATTGGAAGGCCTTAGATCCCACCACCTTAGAAGACGCCCTTAGGATGACGTCAGCACTCAGGCCGGGGTCTACAGACCCAGATTCGGCCTCGGCAGAGCTCTCTACCTGGCTCTCTACCTGGCTGACAACAGCCATAGACGTAGTCATCCCCACCCAGAGGACTAAGTCCCTGCACAAAACTGCTAGAGTCCCATGGTACACTTGTGAGCTCAAAGGAGAAAAACAGGCCCTTCGTCGGGCGGAACGAGCTTGGAGGAAATCACTAGCTTCAGCCGATAAGGAGCGTTTTAAATCCAAATTAGCCCATTATAAGGACTCCCTTATCAAAACTAAATCAGCTTTTTATGAAGATAGGATTTGTAAGGCCAGTAACACGCAAAAAGAGACCTTCACTATTCTTAAAGAACTGAGTAGGCTGCCCGAACAGAAGCCAACCGCTACTCAAGTCGATTGTGATAAAATCCAGAATTATTTCCTATCTAAAGTTGAAGATATTATTCTGGCTATTAAAAACACATGTGTCGCCCCGTGCCCATTAACAGTGGTGGAGGCACCCTTCGATCCTCCTAAGACCCCTTTCGCTCAGCTCCCGCTGCTTGAACCTGAAGCCCTAGCCCGGATAGTGTCTAGGGTGAAGTCTGGGTCCCCAGAGGACTTCTGCCCCACTAGAGTGTTCAAAACGCTCTTCCCTCTGGTCGAGACCGAGGTCTTGGCCGTTTTGAACCTATCCCTTAGTTCCGGACTGGTTCCCCGGAAGTTCAAGGAGGCTATAGTACTCCCATTGCTGAAGAAAGCGGGTGCTGATGCTAAAAATTTGAAGAACTTCCGCCCCATTTCCCAACTCCCGTTCCTGGCTAAAGTCCTCGAACAGCATGTGCTCAGAGCTCTGACATCGTATACCGAGCAACACAACCTATTGCATCATCGGCAAGCAGGGTTCCGTGCACATAACAGCACCGAACTGGTCATGCTTTCAGTTTTGGACGACTTGCGGCTTGCAGCTGACAGAAAGGCCCACTCTGCTTTGATCCTGCTTGATCTCTCAGCCGCTTTTGATACGGTGAATCATGGGCGACTACTCTCCCGTATGCAGCGGCTGGGAGTTACAGGTACGGCTCTCCAGTAGTTTTCTTCCTTTCTGGAATACCGCCAGCAGAAGGTCCAGCTTGGGGCTCTTATGTCCAAGCAGGGCTCCTTGCCCTGGGGGGTCCCGCAGGGTTCGGCACTGTCCCCCCTGCTTTTTAACATCTACCTCCAACCCTTGGTTGAGGCCCTGGGTGGGCTAGATTGTCAGGTGTTTAACTATGCGGACGACACTCAGTTAATAGTTCGCATCAACCACTCTTGTGACTCTCAACGGAATGTCCAGAACATCCTCAGGTACACCATGAATTGGATGACTCTGAACTCGCTAAAAGTAAACCCTGACAAAACTGAAGTCCTGGTACTCTTTCCAGATTCCTGCCCTTGGTCTGATCTGTTTTGGCCCCAAGAGTTGGGCCCTACCCCCATTCCGGTACCTACCGTGAAGAGCCTAGGGATTATACTGGATTCCGGAGTGACAATGAAGAACCAGGTTTCCGCTGTGGTGGGAAGCTGTGTCGGATTACTACGTCAGCTCCGGAAACTATCGCCCCTTCCATCATTCACTACCATGCAAAGGGTGGTAACTGCCTTGGTATTGTCTTGGCTTGATTATGGAAATACAGTCTACATTGGGCTCCCTGCATCACTCCTGAGGAAACTCCAGGTAGTCATGAACGATGCAGCTAGATTGATCTTCAAGCTGCCTCGTAAAACACATGCCACCCCTCTGCTGCGGCAGCTGCACTGGCTCCCTATTAAACAGAGGGTATGCTTCAAGGGCTTGTGTATTGCTCATAAGTCCCTATTCGGCAGAGCACCCAATTATATCAAAGACCGTCTGAAGCCCTACATCCCAGGTCGCCACCTCCGTTCTTCGCAGGCCAGTTTTCTTACTTGCCCCCGCTTCAATTTATCGACACTTGGGGTTCGTGCCTTTTCTGTTTGTGTCCCGCAGCTGTGGAACAAACTCCCTGAGGTCCTCCGGAAAGATCTACATCTACTCTCATTTCGGAGGAGGCTGAAGACTATGCTATTCTCGGAGGCCTTTGCGTAGGCTTACGGGATGGGGCCATGTTCAGAGTGTTACCTCGATTGTCTGTTGTCTAAATGTGAAGCGCTTAGAGACCTTGGGTGATTAGCGCTATATAAATTACAATAAACATAAACATAAACTCTCCTACCATCTGGTGTGTGCGAATGGATTCCATGCCAGTGGAGGCGGGGTGGTCCAGGCCAGGTTTTCAAGGTGACCTCCGATTATGTAAATGAGCACATGTCCTTCATTTCTTGGATGCAAATATATCTCGTGATATCCTGCAAATCCGTCACGGACCCAGGCTCTCCTGGACTTAGGTTGGCTACTCTTGCGCCAGAGCAATTGTTTGATGTTAGTTAGACTAACAAGTGTTCATGTTATCACTTGTTCATGCCTCCACCGATTGCAGGGGCATGACCTCAGCAAGATGCCTGCATCTTCACCGCACACTCCCCCCATTCTCACACTAAGCACAAAGCTTGTGCAATGTGTAAGAAACTACACAACTTTCAGCATTTGGTCAGAGTTCATGGGCCGACACGTTTCTTGTGATTTTTGGGGATTTTTATTTCCTGAACTGCACTTTTCTCAAGAAAGTTAGTTTTATTTATTTCTAATAAACTATTGAGAATGCTGGAAATCACTGCGTGTGTATGCCACAGACACATTTCTTTATTTTAATGAATGGCAACTAAGTAAACTAAACGTAACAAAGATGGAAAGACAACGGCTGTTTGACTTAAACAGAGACCCGTGCTTTCTGATGAGCGATGCGTTTAATGAGCCATGACGAGAGAGGAAAGCCAGATGGTGCCTGTGTGCGTAACCGTGCGCGTGACCCCACGCTTTAGGCCGCACAAAAAGCGTGTGATGAGCTTTTTGAAGCCCACTTACTAAAAGTTTCGCCACAGCAGTGCATGCGCTGGCTCGGGCGAGACCTAAAGAAGGAATAAACTCTCAGTTCATCTGCCCCACTTAGAGGGGAGTGAAGCATCTAGTAGTCCTGGAGTCTCAGCTGGCACTGAGAGCTGAAACTTTTGACTGACAAACAAATCACTATGGTGCATGGATCCATATACAACGCAAGTGTAGTCTTTCTGCTATTCAATCAATCAATCAATCAAAAAAAACTTTATTTCGGCTACAAGCCATAAAAGTTCATAAAATAGTATTTACAACAGCAAAGAATTAATCAAGAATAGAACCATGGTGCTGAATATAAGTACAGTCCTTAATCCATAATACATAAGAATAAAAACAGATTAAAAAAGAAAAATGATATCAGTAAAATTACCTTAATGAGGTAGTAATTGCCTTCTGATTAACCACATAGAAAAAAGAAATTTGGAGATCACAATAACATATACGAGGGTCGAGTCGTATTTCAACAATCTAAAGAGATCTCTGTGATTCGAGACCCCTAAGTTCTTAGCTAGCTGAATTATCCATTTTTTACGTGGGATTTTATATGCCGGACAGAAGATTATAGTATGAACCTCAGTTTCATCAATGGCACCGCACCCAGGACAGGATTGTGTGATTGAGCCAGCCCATTTGTTAGTTCTTGAACGAAGGGGAAGAGACCCGTATCTAAATTGTAGGTATAATTTTTTGGCAATGCTATTCATTTTTCTCTGTCATCAAGAGAGAAAACAACAGGAAAATGACCCCCGGCAGTCAGGGTTACTGATGTTTTGCAGAAATAAACCCCCTGAACAGTTAAATTATGTTGTATGTTGTACTTTTTGGACCAAGACGGTCATGAACAAGTCAATGGCTACTGCAGAGCCCTTAGGGTTGCTATTCAGTGAGGTCCCACAAAGATGGCATGAAGTACATACTCCTATTTGGTGCTACAATCTTATAGAAAGTGAAAGAATTAACGGATGTTCGAACCACCAACAAAGCCTATCCGTGAGTGTGGCCTTATGTTGAAAAAATACGAAGAGAGTATAGCATTTGGTGGCACACGTTTACTGGTGTGTTTTTCACTTCTGCTTGAAAGTTACAACATCTTTAAGTGACAGCATTATTTTAAAAAAGATTTTCCTAAGTCTTGCATTCTGATGCGGGCTATTCTCATCAAGTTTTGGAACGAGGTACAGTAGGACACGAGTAGAACTTAGTAACAAATTACACAGCATCCTAAGATGATTCTATTTACATTTGTTTTATCATTTAGTTTAGATGAATAAAATGGAATTCTAGGTACAAAGAGATGCAAAGGGCCTCTGGGAAAGCTTTCACGTTTTGTTATGAGAACATGTAAGTGTTAAGTTATAAAGCTTGTGAGATAGTTTCAATCATCTGTAAGCATTTTCTCATTTAAAACTAAGAGATATCACTTGAGAGAGTTTATTTTTGCAAATAATTAAAGCAGAGAAAATTTTAACTGGTAATCATTTCAGTAACTCTTCATGGATATCACTCTCAGCTCCTCTAGCCATTCATAACAGGGACAGCAATCTTCTGCTCCTTTCCCATCCACCTTCCTAACTAAATTTCCCTTTCCTTTCCGGGGACCTATGCCTCTCACTGGATATGTACAGTGATTCTCTGTTACCCAGAAAGCTTTTTTTAAATACCAATACATTCATGCTTTAGCAAAGATCACAGATGCTATATGAAGAGTACAAGGTAACCAAATGTCAGAAAGTGCCTCATTTTGTTTTGTTTGTTGCTTCACTCAATGCGGACTCACGCACACTTAATTGTACTTATACTGTATTTTTAAACTCAAGTGAATATTTTATACTGATCACAGAATGCCAAGTGAGGAAAATATTGTCATTTTAAAATCTTACCGTATTTACCACCCATTGCACGCAGCTGGGGTTGTAACAACATCTGCATCACTGCTGGGTTATTTAAACTTTTCATGATCTCCATTGCGTTTGGCTCTGGAAGCAATCCTTTCTTATTATTTGGAGCCTTTAGATATAAAGGGAAGAAATTAGAAACACATTAACGAGGTTAGTAGGTCAAACTAGAACCTCAACAAAATGACGTTTTTTGCATTTTTACCACACACCAATCCGAGTCAGACCTCGTTTGAGGGGCTATTGGACAGTCAGGGGCTTACGAGGCTACAGTGGTGGTGGTTGAGGTCATTTTTCACTGCGTCCTGTGGAATGTCCTTCTACAACTCTGAAAATTAGGCCAAGTACAACCTTTTTCTGCATTCAAATCTCAGGGTAGTGAGGGCACAGGCGTCTCAGGCAGGTAATATAGGGTGCAAATGTTTAGAACTTAACAGTCAACCAACAGAGATAAAGCAGTGTTCAGCCCAGTGTTAACATTTTACGTAAAAATAAAGTACTTTAATCATAAAGCAGAAGTAAATACTACACTATTCAGTGGAAATGACAAATAAGGGTGCAAACTATGTGGTGATAGACAGGGATGAGTTAAACCCCCTTTTACTTGGTACCCTCCAGATATCCCCCATCCTCTACTATGGTCAAGATCCTGTATATAAAATTCCTAACACACAACAGATTTAGTCAAGATTAGGCACAGGTTGCTCAAATGTTCACACGGGTCAAATTCGGAACAAAGACTTGCACAGTGGACAGATCTGCATTCATCTAGTCTCTGGTCCCCAGTGCAAGCCAAGTCCCACGTTTTACCTGATGGTTACTATACCAGATTGGGCAATGCAGCAGAAGAAGTTTGAACTCCTGCTTTCAAGCAAAGACAGGGGTTGTTTAGCTCTGTATAAAGTCCTCTTAGGCGATAGAAGGGTCAGATCTGCAGAGCAGCACTCATCTTCAGTGGCGGCCTACCAGGTCAGCTGCAGATTGATATCCTGATGGAAGTTGTGACTTCCAGGCCAAATCCCTTGCAGTGCATCTTTCTGACAGTTACTAACTTTGACCCAATCAACGTGTTCCACTTCAGCAGAGACACAGTTTTGACTGACAAACTGCAAGGCAACCCATAATACTTGTTCTATTAGTCTTATACAGCTCACACCAACTGCACCGGGTGACTAGGGGAACCCCTGCACAACAAAGGTAACTTTCGGCTTTGCTCTTTGGGCAACTCTGCTTTCTCTGAGTGTTCCTCGCTCCAGAACACACTGGGCTTCTCCTCCTAGACAGTCTCTCCTCCTTACAAGCCCAGTTACTACTGCAGAGCAATGAGTGACGGTCCCTCCTGCAGGGCATGACACACTTCTGATGCTCAATAAATAGGTAGGTGTCTGGGCACTTCAGGCAGACCCTCAGCTTCTCCAGTTGAATGTTCAGACCTCAGGTGATGTTTCCTCACCTCTTGGAGACAAACTGTGAGACAAACACCAGCCCTGGTTGAACGGCAGCTCTTAGAGTACTTTGCGGAGCACTCCATTCTTCAGTTAAGAAGAACAAGGGAGTGGAAAAGATAGGGTTGTGTGGGTCCCACTTTTATACATATTTTCCAATATGAAATGTGGACCCACAGTTTACAGAGCCATAACTAGTTCGGATTGATTCAGGTTGCGTTTCTAATGTAATTTGCTGGCTGCTTTTAAGCACAGTGATAGCTCTCGCAGCAGGCAGCAGTAGGGATGGATCCAAGCAGGAGTGTCCACAATATGGACCCAATAAAGTGTGAATTCTCTGCATGTGGCTGTCATTAGACTTCCTGAAGCATTAATCAGACAGATAAAATGTCAGCGTCTGCCTAGAAACTACCTCACCTTGAAGAACGAAACCTGCAGTTCCACCATTCACACTTACCATCTATCAAATGTCAGTGCTCAAGAAGGACTAATCAACAGCCTTTTGCTAAAAAGGTCCTTGAATTTTCAAAGGGAGTGGTGAAATTGAGACACAAGGATGTCCATTGTCCTCATTGTTATTTGCGGTAGATCCACTAGCATGTGCAATACAAAAAAGAAACTATCAACAATGAAATAGCTATAAGGAGCAGTTTCTTTTCTGTAACTCCAGTTCTGTAGTAGGGGTATCTCTGTTATAGTCATAATCTAGTGAATAGTCCCGCTCATGTGCGCGGACCCCGGAGCAATAAAAATAATCTCTTAAGTTGTCAAGCCATGCAGACCTGCATCCACACTTAAGAGAGAATTTCAAAGACAGATAATGCAGCCTATATACACAGGCTACACTGTCCAGTACTTCAACTAGAAAGAATTCCACCAGCAACCACCAACAGCACTGCCTGTCCAGCTTTTTCCATAGAGAAAAGCCTGCCTCTTCCAGCAAAAGCCTCTGGAATGATAGAGAGGAAGGAATGGACAGACAAGCCCCATAGGCTGCCATTATGTGGCTCAGAACAGGATACTGTGCCTTTAAGAAAACTTTCCAGAACTTTTCCAGTATCCCAGAATGCACAGCAGGTCCCTTTTACTTTCAGTTCTTTTTGAAGGCGTAGCACGCCAGACCTGTAGCATTCCTTATATTAACATTCATCTCTCCACCGGGGAGGAGGGCGGGCGCTTATGACTATATCAGAGATACCCCTACTACAGAACTGGAGTTACAGAAAAGAAACTACTCCTTCTGTAGTAGGGGATCTCTGTGTATAGTCATAATCTAGTGAATAGAATGGCAAGCACATCCCCACACAAAAACGGCGGTGGAGGAGATTACAAAATAATACCACTACTGTGCGAACAAATTTCGCAGCGAAGCCTGCCCAACCTGAGCGTCTGCCCTGGCATCCGCGTCCAGACAGTAATGCGCAGCAAAGGTATGGACCAACTTCCAAGTGGCCGCCTTGCAGGTTTCTGCAATCGGAACATTACGCAGCAAAGCAGTCATGGCAGCTTTGCCCCTGGTGGAATGAGCCTTAGGTTTACCCCCTAAGGTCTTATTAGCCTTTTGGTAACACAACTGTATACAGGACACAATCCACCGAGAGATGGACTGTTTGGAGGTAGCAAGACCGGTCCTGACTGATCCATAATTGATAAACAGTTGGTCTGACCTACGAATATCTTTGGTCTTATCAAGATAAAACTTCAACACCCTCCTAACGTCCAGGGAATGTAGAGACCTTTCCGCTGGAGAAGAAGGATTCTGAAAAAACGTAGGTAAAGTTATGGTCTGGTTGACATGAAAATCAGATATCACCTTAGGAAGAAATTTAGGGTGAGTACGCATAACAACCTTAGCAGCATGAAACACAATATAAGGTTCTCAGCAACACACCGCCTGAAGTTCACTCACCCTGCGGGCCGATGTGATGGCCACTAGGAACGCCGCCTTCCAGGACAGGTGCTGCAACAAAGCCTTGTGAATAGGTTCAAAAGGCTCCTTCATCAATCTGGACAGCACCACATTCAATTCCCAGGAAGGCGAGGGAAGTCTGACCGGAGGGAACACCTTCTTCAAGCCTTCCAAAAAATCCTTGACCACAGGGATCTGAAAGAAGGAAGTCTGTGAAGGGCATTTCCTGTAAGCAGTCAAAGCAGCGAGGTGAACCTTAATGGAGTGGAAATTAAGGCCAGACTGCGCCAAATGTAAAAGATATGGAAGGATGATATCTTCCTTACAGGTCGTCGGGTCAAAGTTCTTAGATTTGCACCAGATGCAGAATCTCTTCCACTTGTAAGCATAGGAAGTCCTAGTGGAAGGACGTTTAGCCTCCTTCAGTATGCCCATACAATCTTCTGGTAGATTCAAATGGCCATATTGCACTATCTCAGGAGCCATGCCGCCAAACTCAAAGACGAGAGGTTGGGATGCACCATCCGCCCCCTGAACTTCGTGAGAAGGTATGTATTTGTATTTTATTCTTGTAGAGCGCTACTGTCACCCAACGGGTATCCTGGCGCTAGACTGAGATGGTGAGAGAAACTTTTAACCAGTCAGGTAGCCGCATGCAGACTATGAGAGAGGCCGAGGTCGGCCAAAAGGTGCAGGATTAGGAGATCAAACGATCAGGGGCTTCTCCCTAGGGAATAGCCAGGTTTTCAAGCTGTGCCTAAAGTTCATCAAAGAGTTGGCCTGTCTAATGTTTAACGGAAGATCATTCCAGTACCGTGCTGCCACTGTGCTAAAGGCCCTGCCCCTCCATCCTGGCTTTCTTAACCTTGCCAGTAGTTAGCAGAAAGGCATTTGAAGAGCGCAGCATCCTTTGAGGCTTATACCAGGACAATTTCTCTTGCAGGGAGGTCGGGCCGAGGCCGTGTACCGCTTTATAGGCAATGCATAGGGCTTTGAAGCTAACCCTTTCCTTTATAGGAAGCCAGTGGAGCTCTTGTAGCGCCATTGTGGTCGAAAATTCGCGTTTCTTATTCAGCGCTAGTTTGGCTGCCAAAGACTGGACCCTCTGCAAGCTCTGGAAGATGTAAAGGGGAGCTCCTAGATACAGAGAGTTGCAGTAGTCCAGCCTGCTCAAGATGATGCTGCGTACCACCGAAGGTCTTTTCTCTGCTGGCAAAAGCGGTAGAATCTGCACGGCAGCCGCATGTGAGGAAGGAGAGACCGGTGAAGCAGGTCCGTGAACCACCACTGCCTGGGCCATTCCGGGGCAATCAGGATCATCCGCGACCTGGACAGTTTGATGAGCACTGCCGGAATCAGGGGAATGGGTGGAAAAGCGTACAGAAAGCTGTTCGACCAGTCGATCTATAGCGCATTCCCCAGCGTCCCCTTCTGGTAGTACCTGGAGGCGAAGTCTCGGCATTTGCTGTTTTTGGCGGTGGCGAACAGATCTACGTCTGGAGTTCCCCACATTGCGAAGACTTCTCCTAGTACCTCGTCGTTTATGACCCATTCGTGGTTCTCCTGAAGCAGCCTGCTCAGCGCGTCCGCCTGAACATTCTGCACCCCCGGCAGATGGGTGGCCGTGATCATCAGTCCGCGGGCCAGAAGCCAGCGCCAGATGGCCTGCGCCTCCTCCGACAGAGTGCGCGATCTCGACCCCCCTTGCTTGTTGAGGTAATACATCGTGGTTGTATTGTCCGTCTGTATCAGCAACGAGTTGGTCTGGAAGGACGGATGTAAGGCCTCCAATGCCAGGTACACGGCTCTGAGTTCCAGGAAATTGATGTGGTACGTCGACTCCAACGGGGACCACTTTCCTTGTATCTGTAAGTCTCCGGAGTGCGCTCCCCAACCTTGGAGAGACGCATCCTTCACGATAGTCGTCTCGGAAATGTCCTTGTGGAAGGGAACCCCCCTAAGGAGATTCTCCGCCGAACACCACCATTTCAGAGACTGAAGAGCATGTAGAGACAGCCGGATCTTGTCGTCCCAAGAACCTGTTCTCTGATCCCATTGATCCTCCAAGCACTCCTGCAGTGGTCTCATGTGCAGCCGTACATGCGGCGTGAGGAAGATACAGGAGGCCATCGACCCCAGCAGCGAAGACACCTTCCTCACTGTCGCCGATGGAGCGGCCATGAGGTCCTGAGCCTTCCGAAGGAGCGATAACCGTCTCTCCTCCGAAGGAGACACGCTTGCTGACCGTGTATCGATGGAGGCCCCCAAGTACTGTATGCACTAGACCGGAGTCGGGACAGATTTGGACATGTTGACGTGTAACCCCAGCTTGTTCAAGAGAACGCACGTCCTCCGGAAGTGTGCCTGCGCTTCCGAAAAAGAGGAGGCCTTGATCAACCAGTCGTCCAGGTACGGGTAGACAAACACCTTGTTCCTTCGCAGGTGCGCCGCTACCACTGCCATGCACTTTGAGAAGGACCTTGGAGCAGACTTTAGCCCGAATGGCAGAACTGTGTATTGATAATGATTGGCGCCGACTTGGAATCGCAGGAACTTCGTGTGTTTCCGTGCAATGGGCACATAGAAGTACGCATTTTGTAGGTCTATGGCACAGAGCCAGTCTCCCTGTTGCAGCTGATGGTAAATCTGATGCAACGACAGCATGCGAAACTTCTCTCTGCGAATCCATTTGTTTGCTTGCCGCAAATCCAGAATGGGCCTGAACTCGTTCTTGTCCTTGCGAACCAGGAAGAAACGAGAGTACAGACCTCTTTCCCTTTGAGACAGAGGTACGTCTTCCTCCGCCTTTTTCCGTAACAGGATGTCTGCCTCCGCCTGGAGCTCTCGCAGTTGATACCACGAGCTTACCGGCGGAATCGCTGGAGGCGGCCTGATGAACCGAAGACTGTATCCATTGCAAACAATATTCAGCACCCACTTGTCCTGAGTAATTTTTCTCCACTCTGCCGGAAAAAATTGAATGCTTCCCCCCACTGGAGTGGGTAACGGTTGCAGGGGAAGTAAATGCTCAGGGCCGCGACCCGACCGGGCCCTTGGTAGCAGTAGCGGACTGCTGGCCCCCTCTACCACTCTGGCGTTTCTGGAAGGGTTTACGGAACTGCTGCTGCTGGTTTTGCTGCTGTCCCGAGGCCTGCCCACGCCCTCTGCCCGCAGACCCGAACCATCTCTGGAAGGGGCGTTTCTTCTTTTCTGGCTTCTCCAACCCGACAGCCGTCAGGGTCTCTGCCTCCATCTTCATGCGGGCCTTCTCGTCATCCGCATGCTGGCCGAACAGGGTTTCCCCCGAGAAAGGCAGATTGGCCACTCTATGCTAAGCCTCAGGCTTGAGCGAGGTAAGGCGAAGCCACGCGTGCCGCCGTTGGTGGACGCCATGACAGTACCCATGCGCCGCCAGCAGGGACACATCCGCTGCCGCACTGATCACCTGGTTTGAGACCAGCATCCCCTCGCGCAAAGTCTCCAAGAAGTCTTCCCTCTTGTCGCGAGGCAGCAGCTCCGCATACTGCTGGAGAGACTCCCACAGGGCACGGTCGTAACGCCCCAACAGAGCCCCGGCACTTGCCGCCTTCATGGTGGTGGCAGCCGTCCCACAGACCTTCCTGCCCGCTGAATCCAGCCAGCGGCTCTCCTTGTCGGGCGGAACTGTTGATGAAGGGGTGGTAGCATGCTGCTTCCTCGCCGCCGTCACAATGACTGAATCCGGCTTAGGGTCCGTCCTCAAAAAGGTCGGGTCCGAGTCCGGGACCCGATACTTCTTCATAAGCCGGGAGGGGGCGGATTTCGTCACTGCCGGAGTGAGGAACAACTCTATAGCGGGCTCCACCAATCCCGGCACGAGAGGCAGCAGGGGGCGAGACAGGTGCTTCTTGTGCAGCGTCTCGAATATCACGGACGTCGTAGGTGTCGGTACCGTCACCGTGATTCCCAACTTGGCTGCACCTCTCAGCAGTACCTCCTGGAAGGAGACCAGATCGTCAACCGGAGACACCCTCGTCCCGGGCGAGTCCGACAGCGTCGGTGAGAAGTCCCTGGCAGATGATCGAGTGCGCGATCTGGATCTGCGCCTCCTGTGGCGCCGTCTCGATGTTGACGACGAACGCCCACGGCTCCGCGATCTCCCTCTCCGCCCGGAGCGGGAACGCGATCTTCTTGGCTTCGGTCTGTCCGCCGGCCTCGCCGGGCCCGGCAACGGTGGCTTACCCTGGCGCCGCGGCCTAGGCGTTCCCTGCGGCAGCGTCGGATACCTGGGCAACGAGACCGATCGTGTCGGAACCGGTGGTGGGCCCGAAGGCCTGCGTGGCGGAATGGCGGAGGAGGAGGAGTTGGCGGTGGTGTTAGTGGCGGCGGAGGAGGAGGCGGCGTATATACCACTGAGTACCCCGAGACTCCTGGTGTCCGGGCGCCCCCTGCGCCTCCTCGACGTCGATGAATCCCTCTTCGACGTCGATCGCCTCCGCGACGGCGATCGCCTCCGCGACGCCGATCGCCGTCGCGGATCGCCTCCGCGACGCCGATCGCCTCCTTGACGTCGATCGCCTCCGCGACGTCAGACGTCGATCGCCTCCTTGACGTCGATCGCCTCCGCGACGTCGATCGCCTCCGCGACGTCAGACGTCGATCGCCTCCTTGACGTCGATCGCCTCCTTGACGTCGATCGCCTCCTTGACGTCGATCGCCTCCTTGACGTCGATCGCCTCCTTGACGTCAATCGCTTCCTTGACGTCGATCGCCTCCTTGGAGCCTCATCTTCATGCTTTCCCTCAGGGTCCTGGCTGAGAACGAGTGGCAGATATCACACTCTTCAGGCACATGGGACTGGGGAAGGCAGCCTATACACACCTTGTGTGGGTCTGACTTAGCCTTCTTCCTGTCGCACTCTGGGCACTTGTCGAACAAGCCAGGCATGTTGACAGCACCAGAAGGAAGTCCCAACACTAAAACACTTGAAAAATTGACAAAAAATCACCAATAAACCCTTGAAAAGGGAGAGCTCAATGCTCCAGGGTCCTGCTAGCAGGAGCCGGAAAAAAGAACTGAAAGTAAAAGGGACCTGCTGTGCATTCTGGGCTACTGGAAAAGTTCTGGAAAGTTTTCTTAAAGGCACAGTATCCTGTTCTGAGCCACATAATGGCAGCCTATGGGGCTTGTCTGTCCATTCCTTCCTCTCTATCATTCCAGAGGCTTTTGCTGGAAGAGGCAGGCTTTTCTCTATGGAAAAAGCTGGACAGGCAGTGCTGTTGGTGGTTGCTGGTGGAATTCTTTCTAGTTGAAGTACTGGACAGTGTAGCCTGTGGATATAGGCTGCATTATCTGTCTTTGAAATTCTCTCTTAAGTGTGGATGCAGATCTGCATGGCTTGACAACTTAAGAGATTATTTTTATTGCTCCGGGGTCCGCGCACATGGGCGGGACTATTCACTAGATTATGACTATACACAGAGATCCCCTACTACAGAAGAGTGAAACACATTAAATCTCTCTTTATACGAAGGACATTATTATGTTTTTTAAGAACAAAAGAAATGATACTGGGAAAGCCATTCCTGGTAATCAACTACGAGGACCAATCTGGGCTGCAAATAAATTGATGCAAGTCGAGTGTGTTCCCTGTAAAGTGTCTTAATGAGTAGAATACACAAAAATAATTACCTAAGGGACTAGAGTGGGAGAGGATGTCTAATAATATTGAGAGATGTGCATATACATATAAGAACTGGATTTGATTGATCGCAATATAGGGGCTGCTATTGCGGCTTTGAGAGCAGGTGTAACCTTCCGGAACATGTAGAGCTGTAACACTGATGTAGCATGCATTCGCAAGTCATACCAATGTAAGAAATGGTTACTTACCAGTAGGAGTAGTTTTGTAGCTTGAAATTTTCTGGATTCACATGCTGTGCATCATTCCGCCATCTAGTGGTTTTGTCCAGAATTGTCTTTTTTTTCTTCTAGTTTTAGTCGCTGTCGACCACCATTTGGTGCCAGGTACGTCCCCTGCGTGACGTCAGACGGTATTCTGGAGGTCGACGTGCATGGTGGCCATCTTCCGATTCTTTTTTCTGTTTCTATGTTCTTTAATCCTTGTGATGGTCCTTTTCTTAAGTTACTGATGTTGTACTTTGCTTTCCCACCTGTTTGTGTTCCTTCCAGGGGAAGGCCGGGAGGCTCGCATGTGAATCCAGGAAACGTTTTAAGCTGCAAAACTACTCCTACTGGTAAGTAACCATTTCGTTTTGCAGCGTCAATCCTTTTCTGGATTCACATGCTGTGCATCAGATTATGTAGCGGTTTCTCCCGTGTTTGGGAGGCTGTGGTGGAAGGAAGACTTAGCAAAAAGGTTGTGAAGCACCCTTTGTCCAATTTGAGATTCCTTATTCATCTGTATATCCACACAATAATGCTTTGTAAAGGTGTGTGGTGATGCCCACGTTGCTGCTGTGCAGATGGCATCGATGGGTACATTGGCCATAAAAGCTAGCGTTGCTCCTTTTTAGGTCTCGGCTAGCGAAGGCTGCGCTTGCGCAGTCTCGCTCGCGAGAATTAATGACTTCGGGTGTTTTGGAGAAGAGGGGCTTGAACCCGCCCCTCTTCTCTCCTCTTCTCCATTGGCTGGCCTCTTAAATGCTGGCCACCCATTGGAGAAGAGGCTTGTCGCGCAAAACAGGCCCCGTCCTTTTCGGATTGGGGGGCGTGTTTTTTCGTTGCTTTTCGCAGGGCGTGTTTTTCCCTCCTCCAGCCAATGGCAAGAGGAGAGAAAAAGAAACACGCCCCCGAATCCGAAAACGCCACTGCGTTTCTCCGAGGCATTTGTGCTTCGCCTCGGAGAAAGGCGGTGGTGTCTCGGTATGTTCTTGCAGGGCTCAGGATGGTACCGCACACACAGTGCAATGTTTCACCCTAGCTCTACACTTGTACACACAGTGCAATGTTTCACCTCAGCTCTGCGTGTGTACACACAGTGCAATGACCCCCAGCTCTGCACGTGCACACACTGTGCAATGTTTCACCTCAGCTCTGCGCGTGCACACACAGTGCAATGTTACACCTCAGCTCTGCGTGTGTACACACACTGTGCAAACACACCCAGTTCCGGGTGTGTACGCAGTCACAGTACAATGTTTAACCCCAGCTCTTCAGTTATACACACAGTGCAATGTTTCACCCCCAGCTCTGTCTGAGTACACGCCGCCACGCTTTAAAAAACGTTAGCTCCCTAATCCTCTCTTGTGTACCAACACAGGCTACAGACATCATCCCTTCCATAGTACTCCTCCAGTGCGCATGCGCACAGAGAGCCGACCTGCTTCCCAATGTGCGCTGCACAAACGGCAGCATCACAGCCCCGGCTCCTAAAGCGACCACCTCTCTGCTCCTCGGCGTACACACCAAGCGGCAATATACCCACCCCCTCCCCTTGTCCCCCCTCAGTCCGACGTCAGAACTCAGCGAATAACTAGATGAAAATTGCGGAGCAGGGTCGGCCTCTCAGCGCTCAGCGGGGCCCGGGTGGAGGGGGGGAGGGAAGCGTTTATTTAATCAGAGGGGGCTGGGGATGCCTCTGTATGCTTCCCATTGGACGCTCTTTAGCGCCTCTGTGGGGATTTCACGTGCGCGGCGCTAATGGGACCACTGCAGACATGTTAGTCGTATTTTTTTAGCATAATTTAATCAACGTTTTAGGTGATTGGACGTGGCTGCATCCCGCCAGTCACAAGTTCCACTTTCAACCCAGTGAGGATGCTCTGTAGGTGAAGTTGACACTAAAATTGGTGTGCGTCCTGCATGCCATGAATTAATTTGTGTCACACAACTGTTCACTGCGAGATTCACCTCCAAAGTCGATACACTGAACACAGTCGAACCGGCGTCGCCACACCTGTTAATCACACCGGGCTTATTTACAAATAAAAACCCTCTCCCTCCTTACATAATTAATGCAATTGCTTGTTTAAACAAATTTTGAGGAGAGCGGGCGCACTTTGGTTTGTTGTTCGGCGGTGTTTTTCTGTTTTCAATCTTTTGCTCTGCAAGAAGTCGTGCGGGTGGGCTCAAAGATGGCGACTTTTGTGAGCGAGCTGGAAGCAGCCAAGAAGAGTCTGAGCAAAGCATTAGGGGACAACATCAAACAGTGAGTACGACTATGGCATTCTGGCGTTTAGTTCACATTTCTTTGACATAGACGTGCATCTGGTAGCAATCATCCCAATGATCTATTTGGCCATCACTCTGTCTAGCGTGTGATGGCCCCTCCTTCATCTTCCGCTTTCCTTTACGGGGATGTGCATCTAGAAACAATCATCCCGATCGCATCTACAGTGCAACTTTTACATTTGTTTATTCTTGCTTACTCTACCGGCAGATCTGTGCTCGCCACCCTCTGTGTTTTATTACCCTTTGCGCGAACTCAGAGAGCCGATTGCTGTTTCCATACTCGCCCTATTTTAAGAAAAGCAACAAAAAAGCAAACACATTTTTAACGTTTCCCCTTTGGAATGTCAGCGATTTCCAAAATACGCAACATCTTCTGGGTGACCCTTCAGCTTACACAGAGTCCTAACTGTTCAGTTTTAGCGCTTCCAGTTCATAATGTATGTTTTTAAGGGAAGCCTTGCCTCCTGCTCAGGTTTCTCCTTTCGGTTTCCCTTTGTGGTGTGTTTTTAAATATTTCCCCGCTTTGTGAGTAATTGGGGGCGCCCCGCTTTAACGCAGTGCCCACTTTTATGTTTAAAAGGGCAATAGCTTTACATCTCGCAATTGCGAGACTTATTAGATTGCAAATGCTTGTATTTATATCTGCCCAGCACCCACAAAGTGTTTTTGGAATAGCTTCAGCCCTTTATCTAATCTCCCCGCAGCTGTATAATTTGGTGGACTGTTGGAGTCTTACTCCTGCATACATCCCTGTATCTGTATATAATTATATTTGGAACTTACGGTGCTCATCTCATCTCATTCATTAACGAGGCACTAACAAGCGCTCTTAGAGCAGCAGTCTCCGTCTTTTCTTTGTAGCCAGGACATTCATCAGCGAGGCACTCACAGGCACCCTTACGATAGCAGTCTCTGTATGGTGCAAAAACATCCTCGCTTAATTGACCAGCACAACAGCAACAACATTTTTTGGCCATGTCTTCAGCAGTTTCTCTAATCTCCCCACAGCTGTCGAACTTGGTGGAATGTTAGCGCTTTACTCCTGCATACATCCCTCAGCCCCTCCTCCATTGAACTCCCGGACATCGTGCATTTTTATTTATACCTGCAAGTGTTTTTGGAATATCTTCAGACCTTTATCTAATCTCCCAGCAGCTGTATAACTTTGGGGAATGTTCGCATTTTACTCCTGCATACAACCTTCTCCTCCGCCATCGAACTCCTGGACATCATGCATTTTTATTTATATCTGCACAGCACCCACAAAGTGTTTTTGGGATGTCTTCAGCCCTTTATCTAATCTCCCCATAAATGTTTAACTTGATGGAATGTTAGTGTCTCACTCCCGCATACATCCCGTCAAACTCCCGGACATCGTGTATTTTTATTTATCTCTGCACAGCACATGCAAAATATTTTTGGGATGTGTTCAGCCCTTTACCTTATCTCTTTGTAGTTGCCTAACCTGGTGGAATGTTGGCTGCATTACTACTGGATATCGTGTATTTTTAATTATATCTGCATATAATTATATTTGAAAATTACAATGTTCATCTCATTCATCAACTAGGCCAGGGGTCTTCAACCTTTTCTGTGTTGAGAGCTACTTCTGCTCAAGGAAAGTTCTGCTGAGCTACTAGCATATGTTTTCACTGTAAAGTAGTGGCAACATGTGTTAACATTACACTATGACCACTTCCAAGCAGGATTGTCAGTAGTAATCACCCAAGCATTCAAGAAAAGATTACCAGCAGAAATAGCCGGAAAGCATTTCTCACTATTAAATGCCACCCCCTCACTAATGAAGTTACATTCAAATTATCAAATGCTCTGAGGCACAGAGGACAGAACTAGAGCAGTAAGTCCCCCCCCAACTCAAATTGAATTAGCATTCGGCTATCAACTTAAATGTGTTTTAGAAATAAAATATATTGTCTTCGTCTGCATATTAGTTATTGAAAATACGCATATTTTTTTTATATCAAATACCACTTTCCATTTTGGGCAAACAAACTCAATTTTCAGAATAAAAATCTTTTCTAAAAAACATATTTGTCATTAAAATATCAGTTTTCAATTTTAGAAAACACATAATCCACAAATATCAGTACTATCATGTAAAAATGCCTCACATAGACAGATTCTGCTTAAAGTGCCCAGGTATTACAATCATAGGTAATGGATTCTCACCATAGCACCAAGTATTCTTGTGTTATGCAAATAATGTCCACCGTTATACCAGGGCCAACGTAGCAAGGCTGGGCGCCATAACATCCCGGATGCCCAACATATATCAGTTATGGCCATTTTTAAGCAAGAAACAGTCATCATTTTGTCAGGGGTGGCTGAAAGTAGGCCAGTCAATATGTCAATGATGGCAGCCGGTATTGGAAAACTACACTAAAAAATACCCGTAATAGTCAAGGATGACCATTATTACAGCATGGGCACTATTATGCCATAAACGGAAACAATTACACCAAAGATAAAACCCTTATGATGCAGGCCAGCATACACATTTGACGGTCCTTGACTCTAGACGTAGCTTCCAGGAAACAACACTGTTTATTAGGGAGCGTCACCATGTCAGACAGACGACACATAAATAAATGCAGATGAGGCTATTATTTTTTATTTGCTTTGGCTCCAGACACTGCTCCTCTCAGCTCTTGAGTTGATCATGCTCCTAACAAATTTCCTCTCCGGCTCATACAGTCCCACACTTTGGTGGATCAGCACTGATTACTACTGTCATTCTGTGATAGTGCATTGTTCACATATGTGCTGGGACTGAAAGAGCAGGGCGTATAACATGGGCAATCTCCTTGTGATTTAGAGTTAGAGTGGATACAGACGGTCATGTGGCAGACCCGTAACCCAACTCAGTTTGTGTTTGAGTGTTATTAAAATGGTCTGCTATTGGTTTGGTTGGCTTTCACTCTAAGTGTTTTGAGATGAGTGGTGCTGCCTTCTTTAATATGCATAGACTCTCTGAGATTGTCTGGGCTTGTCTTTAACTCTGAGAGCTACTTTCAGGGTACTGGCGAGCTACCAGTAGCTCCCGAGCTACTCGTTGGAGACCCCTGAACTAGGCACTACCAGGCGCTCTTAAAGCAGCAGTCTCTACTATCATTTGGTGTCATGGGTGTACACGCAAGGCAATATTCCCAATCTCTTCTTAGTAGATATATGTGAGAAACAGTGGTGCAATTTTAGGTGTTTCAAATCGGATGTGATGAGTTGCTTTCATGTTTTTATAAGGTTTCAAACTACAAATGTTGATAAACTCCCAGACAATGGCATATCTTGTTTGTGAAGTCTGGAGAATGGAGAAGTGCTTGTTTTCAGGGCTTCTGAGTACTGGCAGTAATGCAGAACTTCTACTTTTACGGAGGCAAGTGGCTACAGAACGAATTCTGTGGTAACACTGTACCACCAGCCCTAGGCTGTACTACAACAGAGTGGAAAATAAATAGCTGTGGCATGTTTTAAAGGGCTATTTAAAAGTGTGGCTACCTGGCTGGTCAAATTTAAATTTTCACTTTGCGCCATAGTTTTCAACATAATGTTTAAAGCATTCTGTTATTTTCTATTTAAAAAAAACGCAAACAGCATTCCAAGTGTGTGTGGGTGGCTCTGTGTGTGTGGGTGGCTCTGTGTGTGTGTGGGTGGCTGTGTGTGTGTGTGTGTGGGTGGCTTTGTGTGTGTGGCTCTGTGTGTGGGTGCAAATGCAATAAGTCTCGCATTTGAGAGTGATTAAGCTATGGACATTGTAAATAACAATGCCGTTTCTTTAAATGTTTTAAAAGCAAAAACAAACAAAAATAATGTCATGAGCAATGTCAATAGCTCTAACTTTAACAGTGCCGAGACCATTGCATTGTAAATGCTGGTTTCCTAGTGGAGTGAGCTGTTGGTTGTATTGTTAGTTCTTTTTTGGCATTGGTATAGCTTAATTGGATAGCTTGTACTATACATCTTGCAATAAATGTCTTAGTGACAGCTGATCCTGTGTTGGTATGTGAGTAAGCAACAAACAACTGCTTTGTTTTCCGGATTTGTTCTGTCTTTTGCAGATAGTACATTTGTGCTCTCCTTACATCCAGAGTATGGAGGCTTTTTTCTGCCTTAGTTTTAGGATTTTTGAAGAAAACTGGTAAGATATTTTGATTCAAGTGATATTCAGTTACCACCTTTGGTAAAAACTGCGGGTTGGTTTTTAAGATTAACTTATCCTTGTGGATTTGCAAGTAGGGTTCTTGTATAGTTAATGCTTGTAGTTCACATACTCTCCATAGTGATGTTATAGCAATGAGAAAGGCTGTTTTGAAAGCAATATGTTTGAGGTCAGCTATATGCATGGGCTCAGCTCAAAATGTTTAGTCATTAGTTGAGACAGCACTGTATTTAAACTCCATGTTGGTACAGGAGCAGTTCTTGGTGGAGCTATCCTTTTTGCTCCTTCTAAAGCCCTTTTTATGACTGGTCTTGTAAAAAAGCTTTTGCATGTTTTTCCTCTTGTGTATGCCACTATGGCAGCGAGGTGTACTTTTAGGCTGGAAAAATTGATGTTGCTGTCCAAGAGGTAGGTAAGATATGTGACTACTGTTTCCTGAGCATTTATTGAATTAGTATTTTTGTAACAGGTGCACCATGTGGTATATCGCTTCCATTTTGCTGTATAGCATTTCCTTGCTTCTTTTAGAATTTCCATGGTTCTGGACGGCAGATTGAGGTGTGCAAATTCTACGTATTCAGGCGCCAGACCGCTAGTTGTAGCGTCTCTGGTTCTGGGTGAAAGATTTGGCCCTGTTGCATTGTCAGCAGGTCTTTTTCTGCTTTGATCCCGATCATTTCTCCCTTGGAGAGTTCTAGGAGAGTTCAGTGCCATGTTTGTCGTGGCCAACAAGGGGTTATGAGAATCATGTTTGTTTTTGGTTCTTTTGCTTTTTGTAGTACTCTTTGCATCGGGGGAACTGGTGGAAAGGCGTAGACATATGTCCGAGACCAGTTGAGTGAAAGTGCATTTCCCTTTGGCAGGTGGTGTGGAAACCTGGATGCAAAGCTTCGGCATTTTTTGTTCTGCAACGTTGCAAAGAGTGCCAACACTGGCATTCCTCAGATGTTGAATAGGTATTATACTGTTGTTTGCTTTAGCTCCCATTCGTGTGAGCAACTGTTTTGTCTGCTTAGCTGGTCTGCTGTGGTGTTGCCTACCCCTGGTAGATGTACTGTCTGCAGATTGATTTGTTGCGGTTTCGCCCACTGCCAGAATTCCTGTGCATGTTTGCCCAGGGGAAAGGATTTCGTTCCACCGTTTTTATTCAGGTAGAACATTGTAGTTGTGTTGTCAGTTTGTATTAGAACGTTTGTTCCCTGAATCGGTTTCTGGAATGCTTTGAGTGCCAGTAGAACCATTTTCATTTCAAAGAAATTGATGTGCTTCATGGAGTCTTGTTCGCTCCACCGACCATGAACCTTTAGCTGGTTGAGATGTGCTCCCTAACCGTTGAGGGATGCATCTGTGGCGATTGTCATAGATGGAGTTGTGTTCCTAAAAGTTCTCCCCTGTGCTGTGTTGTTGAATGCCTACCATTGTGTCTCTGCTTGTATCTTTTGTGTAACAACCACTAGATCTTCCCAACTCCCTGTGGCTTGTGACCAGCTGATGGTGAGCCATTCCTGGAATAGGCGCATGTGTAAGCAAGCGTGAGGGATGAGTAGGATACATGATGCCATCATGCCCATTAGTTTAATTACTGTTCTCACTGTCAGGGGCTGCCTCTTCTGGTAGCGGGCTGTTTCGTTGTGGATAGCTTGTATCCTGTTCTGTGTGGGATAAGCCTTTGCGTCTTTTGTATTCAGTCTTGCTCCCAGGAAGGTCTTTTCTTTTTCTGGGGTGGTTGACGATTTTTCGTGATTTATTGAGAAACCCAGGCTTTGTAGTGTTTGAATTGTTTTTTTAACAGGATAGTGGCATATTTGTTTCGTGAGTCCCCTTATTAGCCAGTCGTCCAAGTAGGGGTATATGTGGATTTTTTCTTTTCTTAGGTGTGCCGCCACTGCAGCCAGACACTTTGTGAAAACCCATGAAGCTGATTTTATTCCGAACGGGAGTACCTTGAATTGGTAGTGTGTTCCGTTGTGTAGGAATCTTAGGTACTTTCTGTGTCTTTTGTTCATTGGGATATGTAAATAGGCGTCTTTGAGGTCTATTGTTGCTAGAAAATCCCTTTTTGATTTGTGCGATTATTTCTTCAAGGATACACATTTTGAAGTGCTGTATCAGTATAAACTTGTTTATGAATCTAAAGTCCATGATTGGCCTTAGGATTAGATCTTGTTTCGGTACAAGGAAGTATGGTGAGTAGTTTCATGTGTGCCAATCTTGTTTTGGTACTATTTCTACTGCCTGTTTTAGATACAGTTCTTTGATCTCTGCGTTTAGCACTGTTTGTTCGGATTTGGAAAATGTTCTTGTTTTCAGTGGATTTGCAGGTGGCGTTTTTGTTAGCTCTTTGCAATATCTGTGTTGTCCCAAATTTAATATCCATTTGTCCGTTGTGATCCTTTCCCATTGGCAGTGGAAAAAGGATATTCTTCCCCCCCACTGGTGTTTTGTGTTGGTCCTTTTTAGGTCTCACCTGAGCCAGCACATGCGCTGCTCTGCGAGACATTTAGTAGTGAGCTTTTAAAAGTGCTACCCCACGCTTTTGCTGGCCTAGCGCTGCCAGCTTTCAGCGCTGAGGCGCCATCTGGAGCGCGATCAGTTTCACTTTTGCCGCTGCTGCGCGCACACCACTCTCGTGCTTTTTTTTTTTTTTTAACTTCCAGCACGAGGCGCGTTTGTTGACTATTGTCGCCCTGCTGTGCGTCCTGTCGCCAGCTGTAGGTTCCCTCTCAATCCTTAAAGTGTCTGGTTCTCTTGTCGGCGTCAGCACACATCCTACTTTGGAGTGCGGTCGCTGCATACTGTCCCTCTTGTATATCGTCGTTCGGTTTGGAAAGTATGTTATTTCCTCCCATGCCCCCCCTCCGCGTGCGCTCCTTTTAGCCCCTGTCTGGTGGCCAAGTTTCATTGTTCTCTCAGAGGAGTCTGTCAAACCTCGGCTCGCGGGTTCCCGTCCTCGTTTTGCATGAAAGCGCCTGCTTTCGCCGTGCTTTAGTCCCCGAGGCGACATGGAGTCGAATTCCAAGAAACTATTTACACACTATGTTCGCTCCAGAATATGACGACTTGCGCTCTCTGCCTTGGTCTGTGCCGGGGGAGCCTTGCTTCCCTGCAGCCTCAACACTTCAGAATAGCATCTCTCTTCCGTCACATCAGCAGCATTGAAAGGTGGTGCTGAGCCTCAATCCTCGTGTCTAACAACCCCCTTCACTCAGTAGCAATGGGCGGGGCAGGGGAATGCTTACGCTTTACTTCTGTCAGTCGCCTTTGCTTTTCGCAGCAAAAGAAGCAATTCTCGAATGAGCCGAGGTATTTCAAAGCATGGAAGCCTCTAGTATGAGCTCGTAAGAGGGCACTGATTGTTTTACACCGGGATGGTATTTCTAGGTATGTTCGGATTTGCAATTGCGTCCTCACTGGCAGCGTGTCATTTCCAGTTTTCATGCTTGGGTGACGTTGCTAGGGCTGGGACAGGGCTTACTTTTATTGCTGCACGTGTTCCAATACTTTACCGATCTTTGTTTTGTATAAAGCCACATTCGCCGAATCGGAGCGCTTCTCAAAAAGAAAATCAAAATGCAACAAGCACTATCCCATTTATAGAGGAGTGGATTCGTTCCCTCAGAGGTTTTTTAGTTTTTGATTTCTTCATTGCATTGGCAATTTAGCTGCGATACGCCTCCCCAGTCCAATTTCACAACAAATATTGGTAAAGCCAATAAGTCTCGCCGTTGCCAAATACCATAGACGTTAGAAAACTACTGCACACTACATCCAATTAGGTATAAGTCGCAAAGCCATCCTTTTTGTCTGTGATTTCTACATGCTGCTGGTCACTTGAGCTATACACAACTTCAGATCTAAAAGGGTCAGGTCATGTTTAGTAGGACGAAAGGCTGGACCACATATACAGTATATACCAGGAACAATGCCTTTTCTGATATTTACTTGACATTCGCATTTATGCAACATAAATGATTCTGTTGCACATAGTGATGACCTCAAATTGTAATCCTTGTACATTTTTTATAATTACAGTTAGCTTATCTAACAGCATATCTTGTAGTAGATATGTTTCTAACATAAGGAAACCTAAAAATATAATCATACATTACAATCGGAGTGCTCCAAATCTAATAACGCGAAAAGCATCACCAGTGAAAGAGTAGTGTGTGGAGGGACGCAAACTAGGATAATAGTGCTTGCGCATTACTTTTTTTAAATAAAAAAAAAAGCAGTGATTGGACGGTCATGTGACATTCGCCACTTGTTTGCTGGGAAGAGAGGGTGGGAGTTGAATGAATTCTTTGAAAGTTGTTGAGGATTCCACTTTTCGGGAGCTATCTCCCCTGTAAATATTTTAAAGGAAGTTTTAGACTTGTCGAAGATATTTTGACTGGTTGTTTTTCCATTATTTTTTAAACTACAACATCAATGATGGGCCTGCAATCATGTTTGCATCATCTCATCAAATGTGACATGAAAAGATTTAAAGGCATCTTTATTGCTCACAAAGTGGACAAGCATTGGCACAGCCAAAAGGTCTCGCCTTTGGGACCTTATAAGTGTTTAGCCATGCAACAGTTGATTTTGCTGCACCAAGGATATTGTGCTGCATAACTAAATACTTATAAGGTCCCAAAAGCGAGACCTATTGGCTATGCCAATGCTTTTTTTTTTGTTGAAGTCAGTTTGAGCCATTTCCTCTCCCTCTGGAGGATTGGCCTCTTCCTCTGCCATTACCTCGCCCTCGAAGGGCTGCTTCTGTTGCTGCCAGCCCTGGTAACTAGATTGTTGACCCATCTGTTGGTTTGGGTTCTGTCCCCGAGACTGTTGTGGCATCTGCTGGCTTTGGCTGAAGTTGCTTCTCCCTTTGGTCTTTCTGTTAGAGAAGCCTTCTCTTTTGAAAGATCCTCTTTGTTGCAGGGCCCCCATTGCCTTTGCTTTTTCATTGTCCTTTTTAATTTGTTGAAGTTATTCATCCACTTCTTTGCCAAATAGATTTTCCCCATTAAAGGGTCTGTTAATGATCGATGTCTGAACTTCTTGTTTGAATCCAGAAATTTTGAGCCAGGCATGCCTTCGGAGTATGGTTCCCGTGCACATTCGCCTGCTTGCGGTATCTGCTGCATCTAGTGCAGATTTTAGGCAAGTGTTAGCCACATTTTTATCCTCTTAGATAACTGCTCTTGCTCTTTTCTTGTTCTCCTCTGGGAGTTTGTTCATGAACTCCTTAATTTCATCCCACTGTTGGTGGCAATATCAGGGAAGAGGTGTGGGGCTGCGGCCAGGGTGACTGACTCCGGAATCCGGGGATCACGGTTCGATCCCCGGTGGCAGATTAGTACAGCACCATGTGACTCTGGGCAATAGCTTGCTTAATCTTCCCGACGGCCCCAACGCCTAGAGACCCTTACGGATGATTGTTTGCGCTTTATAAATGTGGATTATTATTTAACAGG